>NC_056734.1:989892559-990021526 GCF_019279795.1 Protopterus annectens | reverse complement strand
TAGTGTGCCACCTTTAATATGTTCTTGTACTGCAACGCCCAAAATACGAGTATTTTTCGAGTAGAAAAATCCTGTAGGATTATCAGATGAGACCGCACTTTCTGTTGTGGGAGAGGTGTGCTCCATTAGGCAATATTTGAAGATGTCACCCACAGTGGAAGACTGACTTTGATAGTTAGAAAATTCAAAAAAGACTGTTAAAAGAATTTGCAGGCAAAGTGTTAAATTTTTGACGCTATCTTTCTTGCTGAGGTTTGTGGGCTGTAGACCCACCAAGGCTTTACTTTATCCCGTATTCCATAATAATCTTTATCAGTGTTTCCTACCTGTTACTTCCCTCATGAGACAGTTGGTGGGGCTCAGTTTTTTCAGATAATTGCCAGGCCCGTATTTAAATAAGCACAACTACAATTTGTCAGTTTTTAAGCACCTAAAGCTGTTATACAACCTTTGTGTTTTGGCTGTGTTATAACAGACTGTGACATCCAAAAATGTAACTTGCCTACCATATTGGTGCAAGAAATTTCGGGAAGCTCTTATAACCTGCAAGTGTGGGAACAGCATTTTCCTTCCATAGAGATTTACAGACCTTTGAGAATGGATCATTTTAAGGGGGATCCAAGAAGATCTCTGGGACAGAGTAGTTCTAGATTCCTACCCTTTAGAGTAGGAATCCAGACCTCTTAAGGTTAGAACCCAGGTGACAGTTCCTCCTCTGTTCATTTCTTTTAGGATATTTGTGGGGTAACTTGTTTAGAGACTCCCAAGGAGGCTTGCAGAGTGCTAGACACCTTTAAGTACTTGTATAGAAATCCTGCACCTGTGTTTGTATTCCTGAATCTGTCGAGAGACTGAATGTCTGTCTTTGGTGTAACATCTTGCCAAATGATTGAGAGTTTTGTGTTGGATTGCTTTCAGAACTATAATTTGTTGATTTGTATGATGAAGTATGAAGTCAGTATTTTGAAATGGGTAGAAGATATGTCGGAGAATATCCTTAAGAGGTGCAGAGGAACAGGATTTGTAAGTTGACTCAGGTGACTGCTAGGGTTAGGAAGCATGCCAGTAACTGGTTCTGCAGGTACAGTTAGATGCTAGCAGTAGAAGTGCAACTACAAGGCCCATTATGTGTAAGCATGTTTGGCTTAAAGTCTAGCCACTACCTGAAGAGATGGCTGCTGTTGGAGGTCCCATTGGACACAGTTATTGTTTTGAGCAAACCTTTTGCAGGAAACATTTAGAAACTGTAGAAAAAAAGCAAAATCAGGTTGTTTATTAAGCAACTGTTTCATGAATGAGTTCAAAAGTGCATAAGAATTTTTTCTACAGAAAGAGCACCAACCTTCCTTTTGCTGGGGGGCAACCCAAGGCTCAGTAGTTTAAACAGAAAAAGACCTTTGTAAAAAAAAGTCTAACTTGTAAAGTGGCATAGGTAGGATATATCCTGGGTGGATAGATATCCTATCTCAAAGTAAGGAGTTTGTATCTTCAAGCTGCAAAGTAGAATTTTCTCTCCAGAAGCATGCTTCCCAGCCCCCATATGAAGAGGTTGCAGGACCTTTGTTTACTTAGGCTTTTGCTTTACGAACAGTTGATTGTCCCTGTAGAAGTACAAAGAAAGGGTCTTTGCCCCAGGATCATCTTAATATCAAAAACATTGGTTTGTTGTGCTAATAGACTTTTTCAGGGTGAACAAATTCAAAATAATAACTCTTTAAGATCTTCTCTCACTAATGTTTGGTTACCCTGTATGTTGGGGTAGTGTTGCATACCTACACATCTCTATCATTAAACATTGCAGGCCTTTTGAGATAAGACAGGAGCACTTTCAGTTCACCTGTAAACCTCTGGTCTTTCAGTTATACCCATAAAAGCTATTGTATCTTTTTTGTAGCAATGTTAATTCTTGTGAGGATCCAGGGGACAGCTACATCTTCCCTTTCTTGACAAGTGGCAGTTTTAGGTTTTGTCTAGAGGAGAGATACAAAAGGCTGTTGCATACTGTTTGTCTCGCCCATTCTGGGATTATTTGTTCTGTGAAATTCAAATATAGTGTATGATGCGTTGATTCCTGAAGACTGTACTTGATACACACAGGATCACAAGCTGCTATTTCCTCAGGATGGGATAGGTCATTTGGTGAGGTGGATTCTTTCCAGATCTGACATGTGGAGGCTATTTAGTCTTATTGTATGTCATTGGAATGTTTGGTGGCAGTGTGAACTTTTTTTAAATTGTTAAATGGGGGGTAGTTTAGAGCCATGCAGTGTGTTTTTGGGATGGTGAGAGATATTATTTCCTTAAGTGCCTGCTTGGAGATTGGAAATTCAGCTGTGGAACCAGGAAAGATAAAGGGTGAGGGAGGAGGTTTTTTGGTGGAGCACTGTGTTTGCATTGGTGAGGGGACTAAATTGCCTTCATTTCTGTTTGACTTAATGTGTGACATTATGAAGAACAGTTTGTAATACTGTGGTTGAGTCTTAACCATGTTGGGTTTTGAAGAGGAAATGATGATTACTTATTTGCAAAATGCATTTCTCAAGTATTTTTGATGGGGCTTGCAGTGGGTCTATAGGTATTAAACTCTGATGTACTGTCTTAGTGAAGTGGGATTACAAAAGTTTTTTTCCAAATTGCAGGGGCATAGTTTTCACTTACTGACTGCTTGATCAGAATGGAGACTGGAAAGGTTAATATATCTACAGTGATTTTTAACTTTTTAGGAAATTTGTGGGAAGGTTAGCAGCAGCCAATTTTTTATTTTGCTTACTTACTTCATTATAGTTGTGGTATTTATGGGGTGAAGTATAAATGTCTGCAAGTAGTTTTCAAGTATGGTGGGAATTGATGGGGCAGTTGGGGTAGTTGTCAGTCCGGTATCGGACTAACAGGATGATGTGGGAGTTGAACTGTTTGGTATAAGGGTGTTTGGTAGATGGGGAGAGGGTGTGGTAGTATTGCCTGGGTGTTATAGCTGTTTTTTTTTTTAGGGATGCCAAAAAGAATTGGGATTACTTTGGTGTCTTTGCTAAGGCTAATGTAAGTTTTTATTTTGATTTGTTCCTTTGTGAAGTATCTAAACTTTTACAAGGTATGTTTGGTTTTATTTTGTGCTATTTCTTTCATAGGATGTTACTAGGCTAATGACCTTGAGGCCCTTCCAAGCCTAGCCAAGTGTGTATCCCAAAAAAGCGACCTTAGGCAGCCATGTTGCCCTTGTCAGTGAAGGACACGCGTGGAACACCTGGGACAAATTTGTGATTTCCCTTGCACTTATGAAGGTTGCACTTGAAGAGGGTCAGGGAGGTGCTCTGTTTGACATTTATGGGAAGTCTATTCCAGAGATGAGGCAGCCTCTGGGAGATGAGCCTGTCTCTGCAGCAGGTTTTTTTGCTGTCGCATACTAGATTCAGGCCTTTTGAGCAGGTAGTGCTTGAGTAGTTAGTTGTAGATATGGAACATTTCCAGTAGGGCAAGGTTGAGATTGCCTTGTTGGTGAGAGACAAATCACCCCTGAGCAATCTATCCATTACCGAGTAGAGTGAAAGTAAGTTGAGCCTGTCTGCATAGGACAGGTCTTGGAGGCCATAGATTCTCTTCGTGAGATATTTCAATGGCCTTTCCAGTTGGTGCAGATGTTTGGAGAGGTACATTCTAAATGGAACGGCATGCTTAATTATTGGTCTGAGGGAGGAATACAGAGAGGTAATAACCTCCTTTTTTCTGGATGCAGTCCCTTTACTTATGAGATGAACCAAGTAAAAGGCTTTTCTGACCACTGCTGCTACATTATGGTCTAATGTGATGTAATCAACCTGAGCGCCCAGGTTTCTCACCACAGGTTATGTGCTTAGGGGGTTGCTTTTGATGTGATAATCAATAAGGGGTCTTTTTTGGCAAATGGTATGATGCATTTTTTTGCATTTAGCTTGAGACCATGACTTTGGCACCAGTCAGTTGCTGTGAGACCCTCTTGCAGTATGTTATTTGGTGAGTCATTGACAACACCCAACTTACAGTCCACAAACTTAGTCAACCACAGGACTTTTGTCTTTTCCTGGACCTCTGAGAAATAGATCCCAAACAGTAGGGGTCCTAGGTCAGATCCCTGGGGAGCTCTACAAGTGACAGGTCTGCTATCAAAGGTGGAGGTCCCTCTTTTGAGCTTCCTGTCTGTGTGCCAGTATGCCACCCACCTGATAAAATATGGACTTACACCAACTTGTGTTAGCTTTTCATTGATGCCAAAGTGGGGTATTGTTTTAAAACCCTTGGCAAAGTAAAGGTAAGCTGTATGTACGGACTTTCCCTCATCCAGGGCCTTGGTGACTGTTTTAAAGAAGTCAGCCAGGTTCAACAGGCAAGATCTGCCCTTGACTAATCCGAACTGTTTGGTGTTAAGTGCTTGAAGATTGCTTATGTCCTTGTTTGAGGTCCATAATAATATGCTCCATGGCTTGCTTTACAGATAAGACTTGTCAAGTTAATGGGGTGATAATTTCCAGGGTCAGTAGTGGGCACCACTTTTGTGCAAGTGGATGACTGTGGCAGTTTCCCACTCTGCTAGAATGAAGACAGTACACGGGCTATGATTGAATAAGGGTGCTCAGTGGCAAAGCCATTTCTTGCTGGAGATTTTGTATTTGTCCCTTGCAGCATATGAGCTGTTTGATCTCCTTTTAAAATCATGGAGCTGTTATTTTTGTTATCTTTTTCATCCTACAGGGTCTAGATTATTACAAAAACTAAATTATTTAGAATTTTCAGATAAGTGTCATTGAAATTAGTCTGTTCCACCCATGGGTATAGTTTTTGATACATTCCAGTTGTAGCTGGACAGTGTTGAGCTGAGTTAGTATTTGTCAAATCTGGTAGAGTTGTGTTTGATTATAGATTACTTATGTAGGTAGATTATATGGCTCTCTTATGGCAGAGTGTGGTAGGTGCTCACTAATAATGTCTGGCAAGCACCCATAAGGTTTTGCTTTAAGGATAGCTAGCAAGTTAGTTTGCCTATCTAAGGTGAGTTCCGTTGTTGAACCTGATGATGGAGTTTATAAGATGACTGCATCTGTTTGTTTATTGAATCTTTGGGGTTGTCCTTATTAATGATTTGCAGTCGATGTTAAGATACCTTAAAATGAATGTTTCATGACAGCACAGAGACACTGGAACACAGAGGTGATGTAATACCTTTTATTGGACCAACACAAGTTTTGTATTTACTGAAACTTTCAGGATGGCATGAGCCCTTTGTCAGGAGCTATATTGCTAATCTTAGATGTAATGCTAAGATATCCACTTGTGCATAGAAAAGGAAGTACATCATTTATTTCCAGTTGGCTAAAAGAGAATATTTGAAAAATGTTAGTGTGGAAAAAAATGTGCAGCTCTGACAACATCTCAGCGTGACTGTGCATGAGTGACTAACTATAGATGTCTGGGTCATGCCATGCTATAAAAATCTAAGTTAGGCATGCTACATTAGAGGTTATGCTCATTCAGCAGAGAGGGTAACACTTTTGAGGGACTGCCTTGGCATTTAAATTGGCAATGAATCTCGGGGATGAGTAGGGATATTCAGCATTATCCACCCATCTATTAAACTCTCCTTGAAGTTCTCTAATTTAAGTCGAACCTTCCTTAATACTAATGTTTACTATACAAAATGGAACATTACAGACGTGTCTACAGCAATCCAGCTGAGAGAGAGATATCTTCAGAGACAGTAATCATCCCAGCCAAACAAGTCAGTTATTTACAGTCAAGCCTTTCGATATCACCGCATTTCTCATTAGACAGAAAAACATGCAGTTGGCACAGCTGAAAGTAGCCATGTATGCTCAAGGTTACTCTGCAAGTTTGACAGTGCTATAGATGGAGTGATATAGCTATCACGAGAACAGTTGTTTTAATATGAAGAGAGCAACCCTTGTGATTGCCTATCACCCAGAACTTAAAAACTCTACAGAATCATAGGGGGCCTTCAGCCATTGTTGATTGAGAACAATATGTGACGTTTCTCCCACTTGCATCATTTAAACAATCACTAACTAAAACAAATCTTGTCAGAAGGACACTTAGACCAGAACATAGTACAAACTGGCCCAAAACCCTGCAACCGTCCATGATGTAAAAGTGTCGCAAAACAGAAGTTTGAAAGTACAGGGTTCATTTACATGTTTTTCCCAAAATGTGTTTTTTCTCATCAAAGGCAGAAAACATCCAGAAACTGGTTACAAAGGAGAGAGAGAGAGAGAGATACCAGCCAGTCAGAATTAGAATGAAGTCTCATAAGCACACCGTTAAAATTAATTGACTGACAAGCCAGTGTCTGCATACTTTTCCCCAGTCTGATCATTCTGTATCAGCTATGGTTCTTCAAGAACATTTCCTTACACCGTTTGGTAGAAAAACAATGGAAATTTAGTTCATTTTGTCACTCACTGGCTTGAACCTGGATATTGTTTTTGAGGTACTTTTTCCTTTTGATCAAGTAAGAGTAGATACAATTAAGGTACATTGAAGAGCAACATTTTTCCCCTTTTCTGGTAATGCATGATTAATATTCTGAATCAAAATTGCTGACTCTTAGAAAATTAACAGCAATTATTGGGATTACTGCGGTCTGTTTTATTCATGGCAAGAGAGTAGATCTGATGTCAATCTTTACTTAATACTTTGCAGTGGGTTTGGTTCCGTATTTCGGAATTGACTTGGCTGTTACTCCAGCTTGCGCCTTCCAAAAACTCTAGAACTTAGCTTTACCCAGAAAGCTCCTGTCAGCATTACCTCAGATCTCGTTTACCGCTTTTAGTGTCAGACGCGTCCTTTCCAGTCAGATCTTGAGCAAATTACTTTTAGTAATTTTCTTTAAGTCACTTACCAGACCTTCTGTAAGCTCCTTTCTTTATTTCTCTTTTTGATTAAAATGATCTTTGGTAATATTTTCATTTCCTTTCCCCTTATTACCTCAGGTAACCTTTTGTACCTTCTTTGGTACTTATTTCCCCTCTTTACTATAAATGTTACTCTGTCATACCATTGTTGGTATGGTTTTTCCTTCCCTTTGTTTTAAAAAAAAATCTTTATTTTTCTCCTATTCTGTCTAGTTTGCATTTGCCAGTGTGTGTGAACCTAACATGGCAGAAAAGTCTAAGGGCACTAATGGCTTTTGAGGTGCCAGAAGTGTGATAGAAAGTTACCAAACTCAGATGGACATTTGCTCTGTGTATACTGCTGCTTCAGGAAGACTGCAATATCTCATGGCTGTCACCACCGGGCCTTCATAGAACGTAAAAATAAGTTCATTTTGAAAGGTCTGATCAAGTCAGATTTTGACGAGGCCATATCTGGGTTGCCCTGTTCAAAGACAGATGTTGGCTCTTCTTTTTCCTTGTCTTCTAAACAGGAGGAAGCTAAAAAGATGAGCTGATCAGCACTGACAACCTAGTCGGCTCCACCACCAAAGTTGGCAAAATTTTCCCATGTTCCCTCAGTGTCTGCAGAACCGACCAAGGAGTTGCATGATACTTCAGTACCAGTATCAACACCGATTGTTTTAGCACCAAAGTCCAAAGCAGGCAAAACTTCAGCATCACCTCACTCTTCATTTCCGTTGGCTTCAGAACCGAAGGAATTCCTGTTCAAATAATTACCTCAAACAAGATATTCACCAATACTGGACCCTTTTCATGACCGGCCTCCAAGCCCTTTCTTGGAGAATCCATGTTCCCCATCCACCACCTCCATCCATTCCACCAAGAGCTTCCTAGAATCAGATGTTTTGAGGCTGGTGGAGCTCCCTGTGGCAAGGGGTTTAGCTACTACTTTGGTTCCTAGTCTCCCCAGCTCAAGAACTGTATCATTCTTCCAATTGTTGTTCCTTTTCCAACTCTATCTGAGCTTATGCAGTTTTCTAGCACCGGCAGTTCTGGTTTTGACTGTACAGGTGCTGACTAATTTTTCTTTCTCCTTTTCTGGTGATGCACAGTTAGTTTTTGATAAATTTACTCTGATTCTCAAAATATTAACAGTAATTATTGAGATTACTGGGGTCTGTGTTTTAGCACCTTTGTTTTATTCATGTCAAGAAAGTAGTTCTGCATATGGCAACATTCTAGTCAGACCAGTAGTAAACATAAACAAGTCAGTAAGGTTTTAATGTTCAGATGTTTAAACAGTATAATGAAACTTTATCCAGTGTTTCAGTAACTTAACTTCCTGATGAAGAGCTTATGCCAGCTTGAAAGCTCAAGTAAATTGGAAAACCTATTCGTTGATAACAGGTAGTATATGACATTGGTGTTCCATTGTCTGTGTTTACTGTTAGTGGCCAACACAACATTTCTTTAGTTTTTTTTTCTTGATTCATGATAAATGTCAGACATCCAATGGGAGGATATATTTCAACGGTAGTAATATTGTTACACAGTAGGATATAAGAGACATATGGGTTTTCTGTGGTTATTTTTGGGGTGAACTAGTAGTGATGTGGTGTTGCATTTAGAAGGAGGGGGGGTGAGTTTAAAGACGTTTTTGTAAATTGTGGCTACTCATCCTGCTCCTGCTTCTTATCATTCTAAGCATGTTGAAGGCTGGAGTAATAATGTCACTGCCGGTTATTTTTTGATCTGATGTCTTTTTCGTCCATTCCACAACCGATGGGATTTGGATTAGACTTCAGCTACTTCTTTAAACTTTGGATCTGTAGCTCAAGCTCTTCCCCTTACCCATAATCCTCTTCCTTCACCTGAATTACCTCAGATGTCATTTTTTGCTTCAGCATTTGGATGTGGTCACCTGTAGCTCAAGTGGGATTTATCGCTGGATAATTATCTTTACTTAATCTTTTTCCTGCTGATTTCTGTCTCCTTTTCTCCTGTCTTTCAGTGTTAACATTTTTTTATTGTTTGTAGTGTTGGTTGAGGCTTGTGCCCGTTTTACCCATATTTGTTTGCTAGCTGGTATTTTTGTATATTGCTGCTAATTTTGTGTTACCATAGCTGATCGTCTTTAATTTTCTTATTGCGCTTGTATTTTGTTGTAGCAGTTTTTTTTGACGTGTCTGAAAAGCCAGTTGTCTCTAAGAAGTGCTCATCCTGTAGGCACAAAATTCCTAACTCTGGCACTCACTCCAAGTGCATTTATTGCCGTAGAGCAGAGCACCTTAATACTGATTTGTGAGGTTTGTGTAGGATTCGGTCATGGAGTGCAGAAACAAACTGGTCTTGAAAGGCACGCTTCCCTTCTCTTTCTCATCTTCTGTAGCTCCCCCTTACTCCAAGAAATCTTTGGAGTTGTCCAAAGGGGATACTAATGGCAAGGCTGAAGAGTCGAGGAAGTTTTCCCTTTATCGCTCTCCTCCTATTTTGGCTTGGCTTCTGTCCAAGAAAGTGACAAAATCTTCAGGTCCAACTACTGCCTTGAATCTGACTCCATTTAAGTTGAGAACCTCTGATCCAACTGCCCTTTCAGATCCAACTCTAGCAAAGTCGAAGTCTCCTTATGCTAGTTCACCCAGATTCTCTCTCCTGGGCTGATTTCTTCAAGGCTTCATGCAAGGTTTTTGCAGGAGATACCCTCGAAGGACATCCAGACTACCATTAAACTCTGTTTTTCATGTCAGCTAGTAGTTTAACAGAATCAGATGTGGACAGGATGATCTGAGTTTTTTTCAGAACCCACATTTAGTTGGAAGTGAACCTACCACCAGTCCAACCCCAATTTTTGACTCTTGCACCGATCCATCCTCTGGTTTCGGAGGCTTCAGATCTGAGAATCTAGAGTTTGAGTCAGATCCTAATGCTTGGCCTTTGTTGAGTGACCCTGTCTCTGATCCAGCTGGCTCTGACCCTGTCAGTGCAAGAGGGATCTCAGAGCTGTAGCGTCAGCTGTGGATCCAGATGTCTGGGCTCTACTCTGATGTTCTCAGAGCGGTCTCTTATCCTCAGACCCTTGGTGCTGGACAAATTCGCTGTGACCTCTGAGTGAAGGTAGGATATTGGGGATGCTTAGATATCCTGAGCATGTGACTTTGGCTCTTAAAAGGTCAGTTCTCTGTTCCCTCTTGAGCCTCTGCTTTCAGGTAATGGAGAGAAGGCTTTCCATATCTGTGAAAAAGGCATCCTCATCCCCCTTGGACAACAGTCTACCTTGAATCCTGGGTCTTTTCATCCTATCCCATCATGACAGCCAACCCAATCAAGCCTAGAGACCATCCTCATCCAGGATTCTGCTCAGACCTCCGAATCTTCCCCAGAGCTACCCACTGGACAGCCCCCACCCCCTGAAGCTTACATGCAAAGGGAGGCGCTTAAATTCTCCACAGGGATCCTTGACTCAAGACACTAGTTTTGAAGTAGAGTGATCCCCTAGATTGCACCTTGAGGATGAAATACTTGAACTTTTGAGGCAGGTTGTTCTTCAGAGCCCCACCCCCCCTTCCCATGACGAGTCGTGTTTTTGAGACATTCGTAGCCAGATCAAGTACATCCTGGGTAGAACCCCCCCCCCCCTGTTTGCACCAAGGGATAAGGCTTGTTGAGGTAAGGGTTCGCCAGTGGATGCTGTGGTGATAGCAGCCACCAAGATTGAACTTGGTGAACACAGTTCTGTCCATCCCCTGAACAGAGTCCAGGGTGTTGGACAGGTTTGGAAGTGTGTTTACGTGTCTCAAAACTACCCTCAGATGAACTACTTAGCACACGTTATGAGATTTGAGAGGGAACTGATCAAGGAGTTTTCCAGTACCCTTTTAGGGCCCATGTCTGTGGAGGACAAGATGATGAGATGGTTGCTGTTCAATCTGACAGATGTGTTGGTGGTCTGGTACATCAGCAAACGCTGTGGAATCCTGATCCTACATCTTATGTCGAGAAGCAGTGAGTGTGTGGCATTAAGTGATCTCTCCCATCTGCTTTCTATTGGCAACGCATATTCTGGGGAAGTGTAATGTGCTGGCAAATTGAGCAGATCCGTTTTACTTCCTCATGAGTGTTCTGTCAAGCCATTATGGCAAAAATATTTCACCAGTGGGGTCAACTGTGCTACGACCTTTTTGCTTTTCCCATGATTCCAAGTGCAGCAGGTTCTTTTTTCCCTGAACCTCTCCGGGGGAGATAGGTTTACTTAGAATTTGATTCTGGCTGAGGTCAGTGGCACGAGTAGCACAGTTTTCCATGTGCAGTATTTTAGGGAAGCTTCGTCTGCTGGCTCAGATGGAGGGAGCGTGAGCTTTTCCAAAACTTAGTTAAGGTCCCATGAGGGTGAGGATGGTTATCTTGTTGACCTCAGGTGAAGAATCCCTTAGAGAAACAGCTTAGCTGGTAGTCTGGTTCCAGAGGAAGGCAAGCTGAATTAGCAGACAAGTGGGCTTTAATGGAGGAGTAGGCCAACCCTGTCTGCAGTAGCTCACACTGGTAAAACAGAACTAGAGGGGTGTCGCTTGCAAGAGGGTCCAACTTTCTTTTGTGATACAATATAGAAAATCTCTTCCACTTTGAAAGGTAAGATTTTCTTGTATTTGCTTTCCTGATCTCCTGCATGACAAGTGAGCACGTCCTCATTGTAAAAATGTTTGAAGGGGATCAGAATCCTATCAGCTATAGGGTGAGGTGCAGTAACTGCCACTGTGGGTGTATTTGGGATCCCTTGTGCTGTGTGAGAAGGTTTACTCTGAGAGGTAACTTGTGGTGATTGCTTTTGGATAGTTATAAGAGTAGGGAGAACCAGTGCAGTCTTGGCCAGTAGGGAGTCACCAACAAGATTTTGGTCTGTCCTGGATTTTCAGCACGACCTTCTGGATGAGTGGGAAGGGGGAAATGCATAGAGAAACTTCCCCTTCCAAGAGATTGAGAAGGCATCTCTTGCCAGTGCCTGAGGATGTGGTGTCCTGGTGCAAAATCCAGGAAGTTGCCTCCCAATGGAGGAGGCAAACAGGTCTATTTGACGAGTACCCCACTGGTGGACCAGATGTTGGAAGACATCCCTGTGAAGCATCCATTCGTGGTGGTTTGTGATGGTTCTGTAGAGAGGGAATGTAAACTGCCTGCAAGGTCACCCCCTGTGAGGTGGCCACTTCCTATACTAGGAGAGCTAGTCTGCAAAGTAAGTAGGACTTGGTCCCTCCCTGTTTGTTGAGGTACCACAGGACTGTGGTATTGTCTATGAAAATCTTTAGTGGACCTTTCTGAAGATATTTGGAAGGCTCGAAGGGCCACGAAGATTGCCCTCATCTCTTGAACATTGATGTGTTTATTTCTCTGGCTCTGGCCACAGAATTTGCACTGTATGTTGGCCCAGAGTTGCACTCCAGCCGAAGTCTGAGGCATCTGTATGCAGGATCTGTGTGGGTAGGGGTGGTTGGTGGGGAAGACCTGGATTGAGCTTCATTTGTGTCAACCACCAGTGGCTATCTAGTTTGAGGCATGGTAGGAGGGGAACCCAGTACTCCAAGGGGTGGGGAGTGTTGTGTCTAGGCTGACCAAAGGTGCTATTGCAGCTTTCTCATATAAAGTCTTGGTAATGGTAACATGGGGCTAATGGCTGCCATGTAGTCCTGGAGCCTGAGGTACTGCCTTGATGTCAGTTCTGTTGACTGAAGGACCAGAAGTAGCTGTTTTGTCAAATTTTTCTCCGTTTGTCAGGGAAGGTATGCTTTCATGACATCTGACTGAATTCTGCACCCCCAAGAAAACCTTGCCTGGACTAGGTTCCAGGTGGGATTTTGGGTAATTTATCTGGAATCCCAGAGACTGTAGGAGGGAGACCACCAGGCATATATGTTGCTGAAGGGTCTCCTTGTTGCCTACTTTTATCAGCAGGTTGTTGTTAAGGGAATATCTGGATCCCCTTTGTCCTGCAGAAGGCAATCATTGGAGCCAAACATTTGGTGAAAACCCACTGTGCACTGGAAAGCCCAAAGGTCAAGGCAGAGATTTTAAAATTGAGAAGGGTCCACCAAGAACCTCAGGTTTTTCCTGAAGGTGGGCTTTATGGGGATGTTTATGGGGATGTGAAGATAGGCATCCTTTATATCTAAGGTGGCCATAAACACCTGGGGGATCAGAAGAGGAAAACAGGGGTTGGTAGGGTGAACATCCTGAAGGTTGGAACCTTTAGGAATAGGTTGAGATATGAGAGGTCTGGAATTGGTCTCCAAGGACCATCTTTTCTTGGAATCAGGAAAGTCTTTGAGTAGAAACCTCTTCTCTTTGTTGCGGGGAGCACTGGTTCTATGGTGCCTTGAGCCAGCAGTGCCTGTGGTACTGGCTGCAGGAGGTGTAGCTGTTGCTTTGGAGGTTGTGGGATGCTTTTTGCTTTGGGGACAATAGCCAGGTCGTGAAATATCCATTTTGAAGGATTGAAAGGACCCATTTTTCTGAGGTGAATGATGTCCACATAGGGAAGATAGTGAGAGAGACGAACCGACAGAGGAAGAGAGGGAGGAGGCGGGGGTTGTAGGTTTGTCAGGAAGTCAGATGCTACCTGCCCTGTCATGAAAGGACGGCCTCAGGCTAGAGGGAGGTGTAGCTTTAGCTGGAGATGCTTTCTGGTATGTTTTCTAGGCCTAGAGGGAGCAGCAGGGTGAGAATGTTTTCTAATAAACTGCATTTTAGCTGGGTAGTTTATTCCAAATTTAGGAATAGTGGAGACTAGCAAGTGTTTCAGATCTTGCATTTATTTCCCCTTTTGCTGAAGTGACTTAAACAAATCTGCCACTTTTGCACCAAACTAGGGCTGTGTTATCCAGGCGGGCATCAGTCAGCTGTTCTCTGAAATCACCTGGAAGGGGCTGGAGGTGCAGCCAGGAGTACCTTCTTAAGGCAGCTGCTGATGCTGCTGACCTTGCTGAGGCTTCAATAGCATCATAGCTGCACTTTGAGTGCCCTGGTGACCGGGAGGTGAGAGCCAGAAGAGAAGACAGTGAAACTTTGGCAGCACAATCTGGTATATCAGCCAACTCTTGTGCAGGAGTGATAAGGCATATTTAGCCATACGTGTGTGGTAGTTAGTAGCCCTGAAGGACAAGGTGGCAGAGATGTATATTTTCTTATCAGATGCTCTGTGCTTTTGCTGTCTTTATCAGCAGGCAGGTTAATGGTGGCAGGCAAAAGTTTAGATACCTTATCTGTGGAAATGGAGATGGTGGCAGGGTCTGCTGGCGGACACTTAAGGAGGTACTTAGCAGTCTTAGGCTTCTGTGAGGTAGGTGGTTGTGAGTCAGGATTTAAGGATGCTGAGGAGAAGGCATCCAAGAAGGTAGGCAGAATTGGGGGAACAGCAGACAGGCTTGGGGAATCCATTAGAATGAAGTTGTATCATCTTTTTTGGACCTCAGTCATTTCAGAGGACTCCCATTTGAAATGCTCTTTCATCTTGGAGATGGTTTCCCCAAAAGTCAAATCCTCAACTGAGGAGTCAGGGCCAACAGATTCTTCCTCTGGCGAACCATACCCCAAGGGAGAAGAAAGCTGGGAAGTGTAGGAAAGTGAATCTTCAGATGAGTCAGCGAGATCTTCCTCTTCCCTCATGGTTGGATCTGTGGTGTAACATGCCTTGTGCTCAAAATGGAAGGAGGGATGTTAGTAGTCCCTGCAGATATAGGACGTAAGGCCATGAAGGCCTTAAATAGACTTTGGCGGAATGCCTGCCAGTCAGGCATGCTTTCAATGGGAGTAGAAATATGCTTCCTTTTCTTTTTTTAGAGGCCTGGCGGACATCTGAAGGGAGGAAGGCCTGGAGTCTATAAGGAACCGGAGGCATCAGACAGACCTATTGAAAGTGTTGGTCCCCCTGGTGTCAGAAACTGATGCTGGTAAAGCCTGTATGGACATGCCATCCGCGTGATATTGTGCAGCTTCCATGGAGGTACCCCCTGCTATATCTGAGGCGGCAGAGCCCGATTCCTGTACCAGGCCAACAACTACCACATTCTGAGGGTTGGACGCTAGAGGCACAGCTGAAGTGGTAGGCTGTATAGTCTTGGCTTTCTTTTTTGGCAGTTCCATAGGTATGTCGGAAGAACTCTCCATCCCTCAAGCGATTTGTTTTAACCTTTGATGTTCTAAATACAAGCTAAGTGTATGCAGATGGCTGCACAATGTCTTTGGCATGAACTCCTGCCAAATGGAGCAGGCCTTGTAATCATGAGACCATCCCAAACAAGAGAGACACTCATCCTGAGCATCCTTGTGAGGTATCTGATGGTTGCACTTATACTTGCCCTTTCTAGATGACATGAACAAACATTAAAAGAAAAGTACTGATTGAGTCCCCAACGGGGCACTTAAGTGATTTCTCGAGTCCAACGGCAGTGAAGGCAGGAACACCTGGTGTTCGACAGGCGGTGAGGCCTGGTGCGTGCAGATGTCAGTTTTATGGCCCACATTCCTTGAGCCACGTCAGACATCAAATGCACCATACAGGGACTGAAAACGTTTGTATACTGGTGGACGTTTGAGAAGCAAGAGGAGGAAACCTATAATGTTGAATACTGCAACATGGGCATAGAAGGACATTTATTTACAGGGACTGACAAAAGTTTAAATATTCATAATGGGGTAATCTTACAGAACAAGAAACACAACTGCAGAGTGCTAAAGAGAAAATAAGGGACTACCTCGATAATACCCACAAGTTTAGAAAGATTGCTTTTAAGCAACTGTGGAGGTATTAGAAATATTTTGAATATTTTATGAAAATCTGTGTAAAGCAGAGAAATGTGGAAATCAAGAAAAAGTACAAGTGGAAATGTTTATGGAAGAACTAAATATGCCAAGGTTAGAGGTAGATGAGGCTGATGTACTAACAGGTTCTTGATGCAGAGAAAATCATTCAACAGAGTAAGTTGGGATTTTGGGTAGTGTAATGGAAGCATTTGTATTCCCTGATAAAATTATAAGGATGATTAGGAGGATGTACGATTGATCAGAGGTGATAAAGTGGGTGGAAAGATGTTCGTCGTGTTTCACTGTTGCAGTCATTACATTTGGGTAAGCTGCTGGCAGGTTGCCCTCAGTCGGCTTGATTAACAAAGTCTTGGGTCCTGCGTCGGTTGCTGTCCCTTCCTTCCATGACGTCAGGTTGTCAGGGGTGTAAAACATGCAGCCGACGCCATTACATCAGTCTTTCTTGCCACGCAATGCCCGAAGCAGAAGCAGTTCACAAGTGCTGGTCGGCCGACTCCTGAAATTTTCATTTTTGAGTTTCAGAACTGAAGTCTTCAACTAAAAGCTAAGTACCCCATTGGGGAAACTTTCTTGCTCCTTACCGATGTCAGTAAAAGTTAATAATTGCATTACTTGTGGGAAGCAAATACCTCATAAGGATTTTCATTTGTACTGTATTCCTTGCCTAGGCCCTGACAACATGCCTTGCTGTCGGTTTTGTTCTAAATTTAATCAACGCACGATTAAACATCAGTATATTTTTGCTTCTAAATATTTTGGGTCAAGATTTAAATATCCAGAAATGTCGTCGGTTAGCAATCAGACTATCGGAATACCTAAAAAAAATGCAAAGGAAAAGACAGACAGACCGAGGTCCAAAACCGACAACGCTTCACCTAAGCCATTCGCCGGTACTCAGTGAGGCGCTTTCGCAGCCCCTGATACCCGCTACTTCTGATTCGCAGGCCTCTACTGAGACCCATTCTGAGTCTGGTATGCCGCAAGATGCTTCGATTATGGAACCCCATGGATGTGTCTACCTTAGATGGGTCCGGAGCCGCTGTGCAGGCACCGGCTTTTGAGGGTGTTTTCAGGCCTACAGGTTTGTATATTAGACCGACGCCATCTTCAAAACTAAGGCCAAAATCTAAATCTATGTTTAAAAAATGGACGCCTGGTCCACGTGCAGGCCCCTATGCCTAAAAAACAAATGATCAAAACGGCTGAAGATTTAATTACTCTGATCAGGGGTATCCAACCTCCTCCTCCTAAGAGGCCTAGGCAAGACATTGATTATGAATCTTCTGAACAGGATTCTATTTCGTCTGACTCTTCTAATGAACAGGATTTGTCTATTCCTACTTATGAGGACTCCGATGCAGAGGTTTCCATTCCTTCTACCTCTCCCCCTGAGGATTTTTCTTTTGGGGAAATTTTACATGCCTTAAGGGAACATTTCCACTGGGAAAGTCAGGATTTCTGCGAATCTAAAAAGAAACTTGGGGATTTTCTTCTACTTCCTCAGCATAGGCCTTTGGCTATACCTCCTGTTCTAGACATTGTTGATGTTTTTTCAGCATCTAGTATGACTCCTGATTCTCTGCCTCTGGCTCCTTGTAAGCCAGACAGATACTACAAGGTTCCTGACTCCCACAAATTCTTTTGCAAAAACCCTATTGCTGATCCTGAAACCATTTTTCAGGGTCCCAAGGGCATTAAGGCCTCTACTGCCAAAAATCCTACCCCTTCTGATAAGAGATTCCAGAGTGCTGGATAGATGGGGGTAAGAAGGTTTACATGTCAGCAACCTTGGCAATCAAGGCTTTGAACTGTCAATTTCATATGCTTAAATATCAACAGCATATTATGGGACTACTTAAACAGAAAATGTTAATCTCTGATTGAGTGGAAAATAAAGAATTGCAGGATTTATAGCATTCAGCTGAACAAGTTGGAAAACATACTTTGCAATGTGGTTTTGATTCCTTGGAGGACTCTTGCAGGGCTGCTGTAACTGGATCTGTGCAACTAAGGCGTGCTTGGCTCAGAGTAAACTCTGCCTGACCATGTTGAAGCAAAATTGTTGGATGTTCCTTTACAACAGGACCGTCTCTTTGGTAATAAGGCTGAAGAAGTGTTGAAAAAGATGGAAGTTAAAGCTAAATCTTTGCAAACTGTGAAAGATTTCTTACAAGTGCAACCTCAAAGATTTAGTAGGCACTGGCCGATTAAGAACTGGTCCTTTCAAGTCCCCTCGAGAGCCGCTCAAGTCAAATCAAGACATTCCAAAGGCTCCAGGTTTCAGTCACAAGCAACTTTTAGAACAAAACAATGGGGTGCCCTCCACCTCCAAATCTGGAAGCAACAAGGCCCCTCCCTATGATAAACTAACTCAGTGACTTCCCTCTACAATTACCAAGCACTTACCTCTTAGCTGACCCTTTGGGGGGAAAACTAGCACTTCATGCACGAAACTGGCAACTTATTACCCAGGACAAATGCGTTTTAAATATAGTATCCCAGGGATACAGATTTCAGTTCCACACGTTGCCATTCCCAAACGGATAGCCAGATCTGCCCCCAAATCAGTGGGCGGAGGCCCAGAAACAAGTTCTGTCCCTCATGAACACTGAGACTATTCAGCCAGTACCAGAAGAGGAAAAAGGGACAAGGTTTCTATTCCAGACTTTTCCTGGTACCCAGAAAAGACAAATCATGGCGTCCATTTCTGGACTTATCCACTCTAAACACATTTCTGAACATTCCACAACAGTTACTACCTATGCTAGGCAAAGATGCGTGGTTGGTAACTCTAGACTTAAGAGGCTTACCTGCATATCCCAATCAGGGAATCTTGCAGAAGATATCTCCATTTCAAAGCTGGCTACTTGCGTTACCAGTTCTCTGCACTGCCCTTTGGCTAATCTACTGCGCCCAGGGTCTTCACAAAGTGCCTGGCACCAGTAATTGCATTTTGCAGGCAAAATAATAATCAAATATATCCATACCTGGACGATTGTCTAATTCAGGCAGAAAACAAGAACTTTCTTCTAAAGCATCTGGCATTTGTAAAAAGGGTTCTAACTTGTCTAGGGTATACCATAATCGAAAAGAAATCACAACTGGTATCCTCTCAAAAAATTACATTCCTGGGTGCAAGCTTGAATACAACTGCCCAGATGACTTGCCTTACGCCAGAAAAGCAAATTCAACTGATGACTTGCTTCAAACAGGTGGCCACAAAAACCCTGCTATCTGCAAGACAAATTCTGCAAACCTTGGGGTTCATGGCCTCCTGCATCCTTCTAATTCCATATGCAAGACTGCATATGAGAAAACTTCAGTGGTATTTAAAAAGTTTATGGAGTCAACATTGTCACAGCCTGGAAACAATGATTCCTATTGTACCTTGCCTGCATCTAGAGTTCCTATGGTGGACAGAGGCCTGCCACCAAAACGACGGACTGCCATTCACTCCACCCCCTGCCACCCAAACCCTAACAGACGCATCAGACTATGCTTGTGGGGGCTCATCTGGCAGGGAAGTGCATTCAGGGCAAATGGAGCCCAAATCAAATGCACCTGCATATCAAGCAGAAAGAGATGCTAGCCGTGCAGAATGCTCTGACCGCCTTCAAGGACTACCTTCATCCAGGACAACTAATGATAGACACCACAGTTGTGATACATAAACAAGCAGGGGGGGTACACATTCCTACCCCCTTTGCAGACTAGCCATGGCATTGTGGAACACCGACTTGACCTATCAGATACAACTACAAGCTCAATTCCTGCCAGGAAAGCTAAATACTCTGGCATATGAACTAAGCAGAAATCTTATGGACCCACTCGAATGGAAACTGGAACCACAAGTTTTCATCATGTTGAGACGCAAATGGGACAACCCAGACATAGATCTTTTTGCCTCACCCCAGAACTATCAGTTGGACAAATTCTGCGCAAGAATTCATCACAAAAAAGCTTGGAAAGTGGATGCTCTATCATTCAGCTGGAAAAACCTGTCAGTCTATGCTTTTCCCCCCTGCCTCTGCTCTCCAAAGTTCTACTAAAAGTCAAACAGGACAAACCAAAAATGATTCTAATTGCTCCAGACTGGCCTTGCCAACACTGGTACCCACTCCTGCGCAATGTCACACCTTCCTCCGTGGCACCTGCTTCAGACACCTTACCTACTGTTTCAGCAGAACTACCAAATTCTGCACACTTGGCTCCAAACTTTGAATCTTGCAGCATGGCTAATCAACTAATTTCACCCTTGGCATCCCTCAGCAAATCAGTGATGGATGTCATTTTGGAGGCTAGAAGGCCTAGTACTAGAAAATCTTATGCTGACAAATGGAAAAGATTCTGTACCTGGAACCAATCACAAGGAATAAGCACAGCAATGCCCAATATTCCTCAGATTCTGCAATTCTTAACTGAGATGCTTCACAATGGCCTATTGTCGTCTTCCATAAAAATCCATGCCTCTGCCATTTCAGCTCATTACAACACAGAACCTCCCCTCTTCTCTCATCCTCTGCTAAAGCAGTATCTCAGAGGGGCCAAAAATGTAAGACCTCTCAGGAGAGGACCAACTGCTGCATGGGACCTCAATTTTGTTTTTTGTTTTGGAAAAACTGTCTCCCTCCTTTTGAGCCAGCTGCTACTGCAGACCTAAAATTTCTCTCCTGGAAAACAGCTTTCCTTTTAGCAGTCACTTCAGCTAGAAGGATTTCAGAATTACAGGCTCTTATGGCAGTGGAGCCTTACATTATTTTTCACCCGGACAGGGTGGCTGTCAGAACAAATCCATCTTTCATGCCTAAGGTGGTATCTAGTGTGGCTCTTAATCAGACCATTCATCTGACAACTTTCTTCCCCAATCCACAGAACAAGGTTGAGCGGATTCTGCATTCATTGGATGGACACAGACAATTTCGATTCTGCTTAAACGACAAAATCTCTAAGAAATCTGAGCAACTATTGGTGGCATTTGCTGCAGGGGCAGAGGGAAAGGCCATTTCAAAGCAGACTGTTTCCAAATGGATAAGCCATTGTATTCGTTTCTGCTATATGCACCATGGTAAACCTATCCCCAAGGGGATCGGGTCTCATTCCACCAGGGCTGCATCTACATCTGCAGCGTTTCTCGGAGGTGTTCCTACCAGAGACATTCTAGAAGCTGCTACCTGGAGCTCTGTTCATATGTTCAAACATTACCATTTACCTCTCTTCTGTAAATCCAGAGCTGGCTTTGCCACTGCTGTCCTGCAAAGCCTTATAGCTGCTCCTAATGCTGTATAAATCCATCCTCCCAACCATAACTTTGGGTTCTACCCAAATGTAATGATTGCAACAGTGAAACACTAAGAACATAGTACAGTTGTGTACACTTACCATAAATGTAGATGTTAGTGTGTTCACTGTTGCAGTCCTGGTTACCCACCCTCCAGCCCTGTTTTTCTCTTACTATACCTCTCCTTTCTTTTACTATGCTTAAAAGCCTTTTTTGGGTGTATTTGCTTTTGTTTGGAGGTGTATTTTTTGTGTTTTAAATTATCTGTGTGTGTAATAAATATATATACCCCTGTTGTTGATGGATCTTGATGTAGAGAAAGCCTATGACAGAGTAAGCTGGGTTTTTATGAGTAGGGCATTGGAAGCTTTTTGCGTTTCTTGATACAATAATCTGGTTGATTAGAAGGATATATATAAGATCAGAAGCAAGAATTAAAGTGGGGGCAGTTCCTCTCGGTTGAGCTGTGTTTGAACTGAGAAACCAGGCAGGGATGGCCTTTTTCCCCTTTCCCCTGTTTTTTTCCCCCAATGGCTCTAAATATAGAAAAAGAGACTTGGAAATACAAAGATACAACTGGTATGGTAATCAAGAAAAGTTGGCTTTTTTGCAGATATTTTGCACCCGATAAATCCAGAAAAGGACATCTCAGTGTTGTGGAACATTTTGACACAGTTTCAAGTCCTTTTGGGAGTATAAAATTAAAGAAGATAAAAATTGAAAACTCTAGTTGTAAATTATGTACCTGCAGGCGAATTGAATCAGCAATGACCATTTTTTTTACGGGGACACGAGATGTGTTTGGGAGTTTGGATTAAAAATGTTCGTTATGGCAGATAAAGATATGCGGGAAGAGACTAAAAGGAAAATACAAAAGTTGTGAAACTGGAAACTCTTATTTATGGATGTGGAGAGTTGGATACAAGTAGTGAAATTGTCCTTTTAGTCTTGTATACAGGTCAGGCATACTTAACCCAAGGAGAAGTTGTGGACAATAATTAAAGAACTGAAGGAATTTAACTGGGAGGAAAAGAGGGCAAGAGTTAAGTGGGATAAGTTGGTCCTTCAGTAGAACAAGGTGGTTTAGGTTTACTTGATATGAAGGGATATTTTAGAGGTGCACAGTTAAGGCTCACATACATAACACAAGCAAATGGTTATGATTCATAGTGGAAAGGGGTGATGGTGATGCAAGGGGGGAAGTTCAAGAAATGGAGAGTGAGTGAGATTTTCAATGCACCATGTGGATTTTCAATGGTCCATGTGGATTTAGAGAAAGCATATGACAGGGTGCCTAGAGAGGAGTTGTAGTATTGTATGAGGAAGTTGGGAGTGTCAGAGAAGTATGTAAGAGTGGTACAGGATATGTGCGAGTAGAGTGACAGCGGTGAGGTCTGCGGTAGGAGTGACGGATGCGTTTAAGGTGGAGGTGGGATTACATCAAGGATCAGCTCTGAGCCCTTTCGTATTTGCAATGGTGATGGATAGGTTGACAGACGAGATCAGACAGGAGTCCCTGTTGACTGTGATGTTTGCAGATGACGTGATCTGTAGTGAGAGTAGGGAACAGGTGGAGGAGACCCTGGAGAGGTGGAGATATGCTCTAGAGAGAATAGGAATGAAGGTCAGCAGGACTAACAGAATATTTGTGTGTGAATGAGAGGGAGGATAGAGGAATGGTGAGGATGCAGCGAGTAGAGGTGGCGAAGGTGGATGAGTTTAAGTACTTGGAATCAACAGTTCAGAGTAATGGTGAGTATGAAGAGAGATGGAGAGTACAGGCAGGATGGAGTGGGTGGAGAAGATTGTCAGGAGTGATTTGTGACAGACTAGTACCAGTAAGAGTGAAAGGGAAGGTCTAAAAGATGGTAGTGAGACCAGCTATGTTGTTTGGGTTGGAGACAGTGGCATTGATAAAAAGGCAGGAGTCAGAGCTTGACATGGCAGAGTTGAAGATGTTAATATTTTTGCACTGGGTGTGATGAGGATGGACAGGATTAGGAATAAGTATATTAGTGTCAACCCAGGTTGGAAGGTTTGGAGACAAAGCCAGAGAGGCAAGATTACGTTGGTGTGGACATCTACTGATGAGGGATGCAGAGTATATTGGGAAAAAGATGCTAAGGATGAAGCTGCCAGGTAACGGGAAAAGAGGGAGGCCAAATATAAGGCTTGTGGATGTGGTGAGAGAGGACATGCAGGTGGTTGGTGTGACAGAGCAAGATGCAGAGGACAGGAAGAAATGAAAACAGTTGATCTGCTCTGGCGACCCCTAACAGGAGCAGCTGAAAGAAGAAGATTGATTATGGAAGCAAAGAAAATATGTGGTGTATATTGTATTTACACTTTTGTCTTCACTGAAAAAGTAAGTGTTTAAAAAAAGGCTACTACAGCTGTGATCGTTCACACATCTATTATGGTAAGTTCAGGTTACACAGCTGTACTTTCCATAAACCTATCCAAAAAAAAAAACTGTAGGACATTTGCTAGCAAAAGCTGATACCTAACCAAAAAAGCAGATCAAGGGGGGAAATGCTTCCACAAAATGTTAATGGTAAGGCTGAAAAGAGTGGGAGCCAGCAGGTCTGCTGCAGAGGCTTTAACTAATTTTTTTTCCCATTCTCTCTCCAGCCGTTAAATCTGTTTTGTTCCAAGCAAGCTCATTGCAGAATTGTAAGATATCTGGGTCCTTTTTCAGGAAATTGCAAGAGATGAATAGATGCTACAGCTTGTTTTCCAGATAAAGAGGTTGCATTTTCTTTGTCTCAGTTTCAAGGGATACTCCAGTTGCCTAGGGACCAAAGGTATTCAGTGCTGTCTCCACTGCAGGAACTGCTGTGCTGGACATTTCCTGGATAGATTTTACATGAGGATTTTTCTCTTGTCAGAATATAGATGGACATGGAGGCCTGTCCCAGATATGTCAAATCTAAAGCATTTTCTAAATGTCCCAAAATTCAGAATGTTTACCTTGCATGTCTGTCTTATTTTTCTCAGGCGGAGGTAACGACCCTAGAGCTGAAAGATGCCTTCCTGCACATTACCCATACAAATGGGCCAGCAGTGCTTTCTCAGATTCAAAGTAGGGAAACCCACTACCAATTTAACCATTTGATATTTAAGTTGGCCACTTCACCCAGGGCCTTACCAAAATTCCTAACCTTTGTGATGACCCATTGGAGAACAAAAGAACATCCATGTTTATACTTGCCTGAATGACTGCACAATTCAGGCTCATACTCTAAAGGACTTGCATTTGGCATTACCTTGTTTCAAAGATTTGGAGCTCTCTGAATTTCTCCAAGTCCAGTGTTGAACCCATAGAGGACAGTAGTTTTTCCTGGGGCACCCTAGTGGATTTGGAGTACTAGTAGATGATGTTTGTGTTTCACTGTTGCAGTCCTCGCATTTGGGTTATCCCTGCCAGGGTATCCCTTGGCCGGCCCGAATGAGGACTGATGTCATGTCGTCAGTATAAAGTAAGGCAGCGGACACCATCAGTCTTTCTTGCTGTGAAGCCCGAAGCAGAAGCAGTTCGCACAAGTGCCTGTCTGCTCCTACCTGAGTTTTCGTCTCCGAATTGACGTTGAAGTCTTCTAAAGCTAAGTACCCCATTGGGATCCTTTTTTCTTACACTAACTGATGTCAGAAAAGGTTAATTGTCTCGCCTGTGGAAAGCAACTACCACACCAAGAACTTCCACTTTTACTACGTCACTTGTTTAGGCCTAGACCACGATGTCCCCCATTGTCGTTTCTGTGCTTTGTTCATTGCCAGAACTAGCCATCGTTGGGCCCTTATTGTAGCCAGATATTTTTGTTTACAGTCCTCTAATTCCAATATGGCTTTGATAAGCCATCTGACAGCAGCTCTTCCGAAAAAGCATAAAGATAAAGACAGACCGCACAGGTCCAAACCTACCAACAACACTTCTGTTAAGCTAGTCATCAGTCCTTCAGTACTCAGTGAGGTGCTTTCGCAGCCCCTGATGCCCGCTTCAGTTGATTTGCTGGCCGCTAGTGAGACTTTTGGAGTCCAGTATGCCACAAAACTCTTCGACTAAGGATCCTGCAGTTGTCTCTACCTTGGATGGGTCCGGAGCCGCTGAGCAGACACTGACTTCTGAGGAAGTCCTTCACACTACCGAATCTTAAGACAAACAGATGTCTTTTGCGACTACTGTTCTTTCAAAAACGACTGAGATGTCCTTCAAGAATGCAACTGCAGTCATAACATGGGTTGTCCTGCCTCAGGCAGCCCTCGGTCGGCCGGATTCCAAAGTCTGGGTCCGACGTCGGCTGATGTCGCATTTCTCTCCGACGTCAGAGCGGCTGGAGTACATAAGCATCAGCCGACGCCATCTTCAGTCTTTCTTGTCGCGCGGTGCCCGAAGCAGAGAAGCAGTTCGCAAGTGCCGGTCGGTCAGCTCCTGTATTCTTCGAAACCGAAGTCATCAAAAAAGCTAAGTACCCTGTTGGGGACCTTTTCTTGCCTCAGCCTATGTCAGAAATTACCGAAAAAGTAAATAATTGTTTGTCTTGTGGTAAACAAATACCTCATAAGGATTTCCACTCTTACTGCCTCCCTTGCCTTGGCCCAGACCACGACGTCTCGGCCTGTGCCGCCTGTGCTTGCTTCAATAAGTGCACTCTCAGGCGCCGGGCGGAGTTCGCTGAAGACTTTTCGGAAAATTGATTATACAATGCCGTCGGAACTACCGACATCGCAGACTCCTAAGAAACAAAAAGACCGGGACCGACATCCTCGGCCCGCGTCTTCCACCGACACCATGCCAAAACTAACTGTGAGTGCCCCGGTTCCCTCTGAGGCGGTTATTCCACTGCTCCGAACCAAAGACACCGCATTACCGATACCTCCGATACCGGAGACCACACCAATGCCAGTTATTGATTTTCCTCCGGATACTGAAACCGAGGAAATGCCCAAGACCATTGCTGTTGATAAGGTCACTCCTGCACGTGGAGCTGCTAGGCCTTCCATGTCTATCAAGGCCTGCACACGTGCTAAGGCAGCCAGCAAGTCCAAGCACCTTACTGCTAAAGCCTTACCTCAGCCTACTCCTAAAACACAAATCATGACTATGGCCGCAGACTTAATTTCCATGGACAGAGGTTCCCAGGCCCATCCTGAGAGAGGATCCCAGCCTCCTCCTGGTAAGAGGCCCAGGGTTGAACCCTCTGACCTTCTCCCTTCAGATGAAGATTCTGAGGACTCTGTTCACTCCGAAAGCCAGTAAGAGCCCTTCCAGACCTATGAGGACTCAGATGCAGAGGACTCCATCCCCTCGGCCTCTCCTCCTGAGGATATTTCTTTTGGGGAAGTTCTGCATTCATTGAGGGAACATTTTAAGTGGCAAGGCCAGGAATATTCTGATTCCAGAAAGCGCCTTTGAACCTTCCTTAAAAAGCCCCAACACAGACCCTTGGCTATACCTCCTGTGCTTGATGTTTTGGATGATTTATACTCTGACTCCAGTGTTACCCCTGATACTCTTCCTCCTGCTCCTGTCAAGCCTGACAGATACTATAGGGTCCCAGAAACCCATTCTCATTTCTTTAGGGCCCATGTTGTTGATTTAGAAACAATTTCACAGGGACCGAAATGGGTTTCAACTTACACCTCCAAAAATCCTTTGCCTTCCAACAGGGAAGCTAGGTCATTAGAGAGATGGGGGAAGAAGGTTTACACCTCCACTACTTTATCTATGAGAGCTCTCAATTGTCTCTTTCATATGTTTCAATATCAGGATTACCTGTTAGATGATTTACAGAAAACATTGGCCTCTCCTGAACCTCTAGATAGGAAGTCTTTGCAGGAGGCTGTGCATAATTCTCAGCAAGTTAGCAATCACTTTCTTCAATGTGGATATGATGCATTGGAAGCTTCATGTAGGGCAGCTATGACAGGGGCGGTCATTCGTAGACATGCATGGTTAAAAGAACAACCTTCACCAAATCATGTTAAGGCAAAACTTCTTGATGCACCCTTGGAAAAGAACAAGCTTTTTGGTGCTAATGCTAAAGATGTGTTAAAGTCCATTGAGGGAAAAGCCAAGTCAGTTCAGACAGTCAAAGATTTCCTCCAGGTTCAGCCACCCAGATTCAACAGGAATTGGCCTTCTGAAAACTGGTCCTTTCCTAATCCTGAAAGATTTCAAAGGGGCAAAAACAGGCGTGCCCGAGGAAGAGGACAATACAGAGGTTCCTACAGGGGACAACAATGGCAACCAGCAAACCAAAGAAGTGACACAGGGGTTTCTCCTGTCCCACAAGGACAATCTCAATGACTTTCCTCTAGTTCCACTGACCAAGGAGCAAGCAGAAGCTCCTTTGGGCGGAAAATTATCTCTGTTTTCAGACAATTGGCACAGACTGACAAAGGACAAATGGATTTTGGACATTATAGACCACGGTTACATGTTCCATTTTCATACCTTGCCAAGAAAACAAGGCATGCCAAACCTACCACAAAACCAGAGGGCAGAGGCTATCAAGCAAATTTCTCTGCTTGCTCAGATCAAAGCAATAGAAAAAGTTCCACAACAAGAACAAGGCCAGGCGTTTTACTCAAGACTGTTCCTTGTTCCAAGAAAAGAAACTCAATGGAGACCAATACTGGACTTGTCCGCATTAAACACTTTTCTCATAGTACCAAAGTTCAAGATGCTGACTCTACAGCAACTCCTTCCCATGCTGGGCAAGGGGTCTTGGCTGATTACTCTGGACCTCAAGGAGGCATACCTGCATGTCCCTATCAGACACAGCTGCAGAAGATACCTCAGATTTCTTGCAGGGCCAGAGCATTATCAATTCTCAGCATTGCCATTTGGCTTATCTACTGCGCCCAGAGTATTCACGAAATGCCTGGCTTCAGTAACTGCTCATTGCAGGCTCCAGGGGATTCAAATTTACCCGTACCTGAACGACTGCCTCATACAAGCGGACGACAAACTGAATCTGACAAAAAACTTGAATTATGTCATACAATTGCTGCAGGCTCTAGGATACACAGTCAACTTCCAAAAGTCAAGACTTCAGCCATCCCAGCAAATAACCTTCTTAGCAGCCAAACTAGACACAGCCTCTCAAATGGCTTACCTGACAGAAGACAAGCAAAAGTTAACTCATTACTTCAAAGGTTTAGCAAAGCTCACCCAGATGGCTGCAAGGAGATTCCTACAGGCCCTGGGTTACATGGCATCCTGCATCCTCCTGGTTCCACTAGCAAGACTACACATGAGAAAGCTTTAATGGTACCTAAAAAGCCTATGGTCTCAACACAGCAACAACCTAGAGGCAACCATACCGCTTATTCCATGCCTTCAAAAGGAATTTCTATGGTGGGCCTCGGTAAGCCAGTCAAACACAGGTATGTCATTCAAAAAACCTCAGATAACACAGACCATGACCACAGACGCCTCAGACCTTGGATGGGGGGGCGCACATGGAGGGCAGATGTATTCAAGGACAATGGTCTCCAAAGGAAACACATCTGCATATCAACCAAAAAGAAATGCTGGCAGTAATGCATGCCATCGAGGCCTTTGCACAACACCTTCAACAAGGCCACCTGCTAATAAGGACAGACAACGCTACTGTGATGTGGTACATAAACAAGCAGGGGGGCACCCATTCTTACCCCCTTTGCAGACTGACAATGAATCTTTGGGAAAAATCACTGAGCCTAAACATACAGTTGCAATCCCAGTTTGTTCCAGGCAGACAATGTGCTGGCGGACAGCCTAAGCAGGAGTTTCCTAGACCCCCACGAATGGAGGTTACATCCAGAAATCTTCATACGACTCACCTCGACATGGGGCAGGCCAGAAGTAGAGACCTATCTGCCTCCCACCTCAATCATCATCTACAGAAGTTCTGTTCAAGGACATATCATCCACAAGCATGGAAAATAGATGCTCTCTCATTCAACTGGAACTTCCTAAAAATCTATGCATTTCCACCTCTGCCACTGATGACCACAGTATTACTAAAGATCAGAGCAGAGCAGCCAAGACAACACTGGTACCCACTACTTCGGAGCATATGTCACAGCAAAAAGTGGGCCCTTCCCCAATGGCCCCAACTTTTGACTCAACACAACTTCAAGACAGTTCATCCCAACATCCAGACTACAGCTAACAGCTTGGGAGATCCCATGAATAACCTCAATCTATCTCTCTCCAAGGAAGTTCAGCGGATACTAACAGAAGCCTGGAGACCATCCACCAGAAAGGTTTACTCAGCCAAATGGAAGAGATTCAGCATTTGGAATACCAGCAAGGGTCATGATGCATCATTATTGAACATTCCACTCATTCTGGAATATTTGGCAGATATGCTACATAATGGACTCTCATATTCTTCCATAAAAATACATGCTTCAGCTATTTCAGCTAGATACAACACTGATCCACCTGTGTTTTCACATCCTTTGTTAAGGCAATTCCTTAGGGGAATCAAGAATATAAAGCCCCCAAGAAAGGCACCAGTACCAGCTTGGGACCTCAACTTTGTCCTAGAAAAACTGACTCTACCTCCCTTTGAGCCAGCAGCTTCTGTGGACTTACAATTTCTCTCATGGAAGACAGCTTTCCTGTTGGCAATTACCTCAGCAAGAAGGGTTTCGGAATTACGGGCCCTAATGGCAATACCACCGTTCATAACCTTTCACTGAGACAGGGTCTCCTTACAAACCAACCCTACCTTTCTGCCAAAAGTGGTATCTAGGGTTTCTTTAAATCAAGCAATTTACCTGCCTACTTTCTTTCCCAATCCTGAGAACAAAGGGGAAAGACTGTTGCATACCTTGGACAGTCAGACAACTTCGCTACTACCCGGACAGAACCAAGACCAGTAGGAAGTCTGATCAGCTTTTTGTAGATTACGCCCCAGGAGTACAAGGAAAAGCAATTTCCAAACAGACAATTTCCAAATGGATTGGACATTGCATCAGATTCTGTTCCTTCCATGGAAAGTGTGTGCCAGCCAATGTCAGACCACACTCCACCAGAGCTACAGCCACCTCTACAGCATTTTTAAGAGGGGTGCCTACAAAAGACATTCTAGAAGCTGCTACATGGAGCTCCGTGCATACATTTTCCAAACACTACAACCTCCCTTTATATTCCAGATCCAGAGCAGGCTTTGCTTCGGCAGTCCTGCAGGGATTGATAGCTACACCATCCTTTTCTTAGAGCATTCCACCTCCCCCAGCTAAGCTATGGTATTCAACCCATATGTTATGACTGCAGTTGCATTCTTGAAGGACATAGTACAGTTTTGTACGTACCATAAATGTAGATGTCCGATAGATATGCAACTGCAGTCGTTTTTTCCCTCCCTCCTTCCCCTCTATGCCTTGGGTCCACTCCTCTCCCTGTTATCCTTAGCTGGGGATATCTGTTATGGTGTATCTGTTTATTGCTTATTTATTTGTCTGGAAACCTGCTTTTGTCTTCCAATTTGATTACAGCCTTCCTTGGAGGGCACCTGGCATCTGGGGCAAGAAACACTGAAGAAGATGGCGTCGGCTGATGCTTATGTACTCCAGCCGGTCTGTCGGAGAGAAATGCGACATCAGCCAACGTCGGACCCAGACTTTGGAATCCGGCCGACCGAGGGTTGCCTGAGGCAGGACAACCCATATGTTATGACTGCCGTTGCATATCTATCGGACATCTACATTTATAGTAGGTACAAAACTGTACTTTTCTTAGGCCCAGGGTTCGAACCACACCCAAGTAACCAACAACCCACTCTCAGACATCTGCTACTTTGCCTCAGTCTCAAATGCTTAAAATGGCAGAAAACCTTGTCATGCTGATCATGGGGAAGCCAAGCTACCCCCTCAAAAAGGAAAAGAGATCTGTCTCCTGTAGTTTCTTCTGAACAAGTCAGATGAATCTGATGCATCTGACTATGAAGACCTGCAACCCCTCTCCACTTTTGAGGTTTCTGATGCAGAGGACTCCATTCCTTCAGCCGCTCCCCCAGTGGGTTTTTCCTTTGGGGAAGCCCTGCATACTTTAAGGGAGCATTTCCAGTGGGAGAGTGAGGACTACCCTCAGTCTAAAAAGAGACTCGGAATTCCTGGATCTTCCACAACACAGACCCTTGGCCATCACCCCAGTCCTGGATGTTGAGGATGTTTTCCTTGAATCCAGCTAGACTCCTGATGCCCTACCTCCTGCTACCAAAAAAACAGATGGGTACTATAGCGTCCCTGACTCACACAAACATATTTTTTAAAATTTCACCCTGAAGTCATTTCTGAAGGGCCAAAAGGGATTAAAGCAACCTCTGCTAAGAATCCCACCCCCTCAGACAGGGATTCTGAGCATTGGACAGATGGGGTAAAAAAAAGTATACACCTCAGCTACTGTTGCTATCAGGGCACTAAATTCAGTTCTGTATACTGATATTTCAGCAACATACCTTGGAACTCAAACAAAAAATGTCTGGGATACTTCTGATTTGGACTGAAGGAGCCATTTGGCAAATTTGAAGTTCTAAGCCTGATAGAACAAGGGTCAAGTCAGTTGAGACAAAGAAATAATGGTAGTGGTCCTGGGTGTTAGAGCTTTCAAGACTGTGTGAAAACCTTTTTTTTTATTTAGTAACTGTCTCAGCATAGCTGTGTTACCAGAAAGCAAAGGGGGGTACCATTTGTATTCTTTTTGTAGCCTTTCCATTTGAGCATGGGAAGTAACCCTGAAGTCCGTTATGACCCTGAGAGCTTCATATGCCCTGACTTACTAATGTTATGGTGTATTAGGTAGGCCAGCTGAAAACCTGGGTAGGTGGATGTTACAGGCCTCCTTTCTAGACCTAATTTACAAATGGGTGTACCAAAATTGGATTTTTGTTTTACTTCTCCCAGCTAAGAGGTAGCTGACTAAGTTCTACTCGAGCTCTTTGCAAGGATGGTTAGGCAGTGGGCACCTTCTTCAGCTGAGTATGTCTGTTTCTCTTCTTCCCCAGTCTTTCTCTTCAAAGATCAAAAAAAAAAAAAAAAAAATTCCCCTTTTGACCAAGGTTGTATTGGTTTTCTGTTCTGGTGCAGAATGGTGTGAAAAGTCAGTAACTTTGCCTCAGCATGTGCATTAATTGATTCAGGTCTAGGGGGCCCTTTGTACTCCTAAACCTGCAGACCCCTCAGAGTTGACAGCCTTAGACGATTATTCTCAGTGAGTACTTGATAATCATGAGGGAAGCTAGGAGACCTACATTGTACTAAGACGTCCTACTTGGCAAAGTAGTAGAGGTGTTCTCCCTCTAGTAGAAAAGGAGTAATCAGTCCTCCACTGTCGTAGGAATGCTCTTAGTTTTGCTGTTCTTTTCAGATCTTTTGCAGCAGGAATAGCCTACTTCCCAAGTGCATCTTTCGTCTCATTATGCCTGCTGATGGACCCATTCATTAGCCTCATGGCTACCTGTAAGCAGTTTCTGAAAGGGCCCTTCACCTAAGGCTTAGTAGAAGAGGGGTGACTCCATTTGCAGAAAATCAGCTGCATCTAACTTAGAAATACATGACCCATAAAACTGCTAATATTGGCCCTTATGTCATCCAAAAGGCTGTTCTACTCCTTGCTGCTATATTCAGAGAAATTTTTTGTCCTCTATGGAAGTAGATTCCACTTGTATGCCAACTTTTTAGTTATACCTGAAGCAATTCCAGGACTAGCTTTAAAAGAAGTCATTCATTTGCCTTTGTTGTCTTTCATAATATCCAGAAAGCAGTTTAAAGGATTTTGTACTCCTTGAATGTTCATAAGCAGGTAAGATGCTACCTACCTTAGAACCAAGGACTTGAAAATGGAGAAACTTTTTTTTTTTTTTTACTTTCCTTCTAGCAATGAAGGTAAATCATTATGGAAATGAACCAGTTCCAAGTGCTGACTCATAGGTTGGTACTAGGCTGTCTGCCTTAGGGGCCTATACAAGCCTTAGGGGCCTATACAAGCCTTAGCCATACCAATTCCCTGGCTATTTCTTCCCACACTGTTTACTTCCCTGGACCCCTGTTTAGCAGGGCGACTGATGTGATCCCCAGGGTGAATTTCCTTTCAGTGCATTACTTTCTGATACTTTGCCCATGACAAGACCATTGCAAGAGCAAGTTAGGCCCTCATTCTGCTAAGCCTGCAACTGTTACTACTGCTTTTACTAGATAAAAGAAAAATCCAAAAATAGTATGAGCACCTTCTATATCCTGCCTGTAGATCCTAAGGGATGCAGGACTAAACAAAAGCCAAAAGAAGGATGATACTCTAGATCATGTTCCCTAAATCTATGACCCAGGTATAAATTGTATGCTTCTGATAAGGATCATGTGAAAATGAAGCAAACCAGTAACAGATTCAACAACATATTTATTCATTCCTGATGGATGAACAATCTTATTTAGTGAACATCCAGAAATGGTTATAGAGGGAGAGATCCCAAATTAGCTGGATTTTAACTGGCTAGTGGTTGGTGGGAGTGTTTCACCTGTTTTGCATATCCGGTGGGACATGGTGTCGTTTTTACCTATTATGAAGATCAAATAGTACTCGGTGTTGCACCCAGCAAACAAGTCTTCCTCTTACAGTGCATCTTCTGTTTTGAAATAGAACTATTTTTATGTTTAGCATGAGCCCTAGCTAAAGTACAAGAACCCTAAAATTTCCTTTTATACAGGATAGTACTTTAAAAAGTCCTCTACTTAACCTGTCTCAAAGCATTTACAATCTGTCTCACCCTATAGTGTTAAAGTCCATTAAGTCAAACCTTGTAGTCTCTGTCATTATCCGTATTAAACTCTTCTTTTGGACAGGGGCCTCCAGATCACATTACTATTTGTTGAATGTGCTTTATAAATGCAGTGCCTACTTTCATGGCTCTCATAGTCTTGATACTGATAATGTTTACAGTGCCAGTGGCTGCTTTTATGGGGCTCATATAAAGATCACATGTCTCTTCTGTCCTTCGTCAGCATATGGGTCTTGAGATCCAAACTGATACGACCTTGGGTTCTCTCGACCTTTGGCTCTAAGTTTCAGGTTCCTCACCTTACCTGTAATCCTCCTTGTAGCATTGAATTACCTCAAATCTTTTGTCGCTCAATGGCTGTGGATGCATATCTCTTATCTTAGTACTTTTGTAAGGTTTTTTGGGCACAGATACGTATTTTTTGATTCCTTTCTTTACCTTTTGTTTTCCCCAGTAGTTTACCACCTTCCTTCCTTATACAAAAATCTTTTTTGTTATTTTCTGTAGAGATTTAATGTTTCCAATGGTCCCTTCTTGTGTGACAGATAGTTGTTAGGGCTGGACTAAGATTGTGTCTGACCGTGGTATCTTTTTTTCTATCTGAACACCAGTTCAGAATTGTCTGATGTTTGTGTTGTACTGCTGCAGTCATTACAGTTGGGTTATCCTGCCGTCAGGTGGTCCCGCAGTCAGCCTGAGTTCCAAAATCTTGGTCCAGCGTCTTTTGCTGTCGCTTCTTCCCTGACGTCAGTGCCAGGGTTATATAAGATTCATCCAACGCCATTTTCTTCAGTCTTTCTTGCTGCGCGGTGCCCGAAGCAGAAGCAGTCTGCAAGTGCCGGTTGGCTGACTCCTGAGATTTTCGAAGGCGTATTTCAGATCCGAAGTCTTCAATAAAGCTAAGTACCCCGTTGGGGAAACTTTTTTCTTGCCTCAGACCGATGTCAGAAAAAGTTAATTGTATTTCTTGTGGGAAGCAAATACCTCATGAGGACTTCCACTCTTACTGTATTCCATGCCTAGGCCCTGATCACAACGTCACTAGATGTCGGTTTTGTGCTAGATTTAACAAACGCACTGTAAAAAGACATTTTGATTTTGCTTTGCAGTACTTTGGCCGAAGGTTCAATTATACGATGCCATCGGATCAGCCGACGACCTCAATACTGAAAAAACGCAGAGACAAAGATAAAGGCAGGCATCCGTGGTCCAAAACCGACAAAACCTCTTCTAGGCCAGTCGCTGGTTCTCAGTGAGGTGCATTTGCAGCCCCTGACACCCGCTACCTCAGAGCCCCAGGCCGCTTCTGACTCCCACGTGGAGACATCTAGGCCTCTGGAAACTCAAGGTATTGGGCCTACGGAAACGAATCCCTCAGATGGGTTCGGAGCCGCTGAGCAGGCATCGGCTTCTGAGGGTGTTTTCAGACCTTCACAACTTACCATTAAAACAGCCAAGACAAAGGTACCATTAAAGACAAAGAAACAAGTACAGCATTCTCCTGGACAGTCCTCCATGCCTAAGAAACAGATGCTTAAAATGGCCGAAGACCTCATTACTCTAATTGAGGGGTTCCCATCCCCCTCCTGAGAAAAGGCCTAGGCAGGATACAGACTATGACTCCTCTGATCAGGTTTCCATTTCCTCTGATTCCTCTTCAGACCAGGGATACTCTCTCACCCCCCTATGAGGACTCCGATGCTGAAGAATCTATCCCTTCAGCCTCTCCTCCTGAGGATTATTCTTTTGGGGAAACTTTACATACCATGAGGGAGCATTTCCATTGGGAAAGCCAGGATTACTCAGAATCCAAGAAAAGGCTCAGGGATTTCCTCTTATTGCCTCAACACAGGCCCCTGGCTATTCCGCCAATGCTAGATATTGTGGATGATGTGTTCTCTGAATCCATTTTATCTCCTGACTCTTTGCCCCCTGCTCCAGCCAAGCCAGATAGGTATTATAGAGTCCCTGACTCTCAAGTTTCTTTGCAAAAACCCTTCTGCTGATCCAGAAACTATTTCCCAGGGTCCAAAAGGGGTTAAGGCTTCCATTGCAAAAAATCCAGTATCCTCGGACAGAGATTCCAGAACTTTGGATAGATGGGGGAAGAAAGTATACACTTCTGCAACTTTAGCAGTAAGAGCTTTAAATTGCCAGTTTCACATGCTTAAGTACCAACAATATTTAATGGCTCAGTTAAAACAGAAAATGTTTGCAAGCTCAGAAGCTCCTGATTGTAAAGAAATGCAGGATTTATTGCATGCAGTTGAACAGGTGGGGAAACGTACTCTGCAATGTGGTTTTGATTCTTTAGAGGCCTCTTGTAGAGCCGCAGTTACAGGTTCTGTGATTCGAAGACTTGCTTTGTTAAAAGAACAAAGTTTACCTGATCATGTTAAGGCAAAATTATTGGATGCTCCTTTACAGCATGATACTTTGTTTGGTGTTAAGGCAGAAGAGGTGTTAAAGAAAATGGAGGATAAAGCTAAATCTATGCAAACAGTCAAGGATTTCTTACAGGTACAGCCACCTCGGTTTAGCAGAAATTGGCCAACAAAGAATTGGTCCTTTCCAGTGTTAGACAGGCCACAGAGAGGCAGATACAGATGCCCAAGAGGCAGATCTCAACCCCAAGGCACAAACAGACAATGACAGTGGGGCACCTCAACCCCAGAAGGTGGTGAGGACAAGTCTCAACCTTACAGGAAACAGTCAGAATGAATTTCCCCTCCGTACGCCAAGCACGTCCCTTTTGGAAGCCCCCTTAGGGGGAAAATTAGCACTTTTTTCCCTCAAAACTGGCAAACAATCACCCAGGACAAATGGGTCCTGAATACTGTGTCTCAAGGTTACAGATTCCACTTTCATACTTTACCAAGGCTAAAAGGAATGCCAGACCTGCCACAAAATCAGTGTGCAGAGGCACAAATACAAATTTCAGCCCTCATGGACATGAGAGCTATTCAGAAAGTACCACAAGAGGAACAAGGACAAGGATTTTACTCAAGACTCTTCCTGGTCCCTAGAAAGGACAAAGCCTGGAGGCCCATACTAGACCCCTCAATTCTAAATACTTACCTGGATATTCCAAAATTCAAAATGTTGACACTACAGCAGCTTCTACCCAGGCTTGGCAGGAAGGCTTGGCTTGTTACTCTGGACCTCAAAAACGCATACCTGCATGTCCCTATCAGACAAAATTGCAGAAGATACCTCAGATTCAAAGCTGGTACAATGCATTACTAATTCTCTGCACTGCCCTTTGGCTTATCTATTGCGCCCAGGGTCTTCACAAAGTGCCTGGCACCAGTAATTGCATTTTGCAGACAAAAAGGAATTCAAATATATCCATACCTGGACGACTGCCTCATTCAAGCAGAGACAAAGGACATTCTTCTATAGCATCTGGCGTTTGTAAAAAGGTTGCTAATTTCTCTAGGGTACACAGTAAACGAAAAGAAGTCAAAACTAGTGCCCTCGCAACAGATTATATTCCTGGGTGCTAGCTTAAATACAGCAGCCCAGATGACTTACCTCACGCCAGGCAAACAAGTTCAACTAACTCAATATTTTCAATTGCTGGCAAGAAAGTCCCATCTCCCTGCAAGAAAAATTCTGCAGGCCCTGGGATTCGTGGCATCCTGCATACTACTAGTACCGTATGCCAGACTGCATATGAGGAAATTACAATGGTACCTGAAAAGTGTTTAGACTCCACACACTCACAGCTTAGAAGCAGTAATACCAATGATTCCCTGCCTACCACAGGAGTTTTGATGGTGGGCACAGGCATGCCACTTAAACAAGGGTCAGCCTCTTACCCAACCCACAGCCAGACAAACTCTAACAGATGCTTCAGATTATGCCTGGGGAGCACACATGGCAGGAAAATGCATTCAGGGCAAGTGGACCACAGACCAGATGCATCTTCACATCAATCAAAAAGAGATGTTGGCTGTTCAAAATGCCCTAACAGCTTTCAAAGACCTTCTACATCCAGGACAATTACTACTAAAGACACAGACAACACCACAGTAATGTGGTACATAAACGAGTAAGGGGGCACTGATTCTTATCCCCTATGCAGGCCAGCCATGACCTTGTGGAACACAGCTCTAACGTATCAAGTCCACCTGCAAGCACAATTCCTGTCGGGAAAGAGAAATACTCTGGCAGACTATCTAAGCAGAAATATCATGGACCCTCAATTGAATCCACAAATCTTCAGCATGGTAACTCAAAAATGGGGGTGCCCAGACATGGATCTTTTTGCCTCCCCACTGAATTGCCAACTACAAAAATTCTGCACAAGGACTTATCACAAACAAGCATGGAAAGTGGATGCTCTTCTGTTCAGCTGGAAAAACCTAAAATTTTATGCCTTCCCGCCACTGCCTCTCATTTCAAAGGTACTCCTAAAAGCCAGGCAAGAAAAACTACAGATGATCCTGATTGCTCCAAACTGGCCACGCCAGCACTGGTACCCTATTTTAAGGAACTTGGCTCATGGCCCACCATGGATTTTGCCTCAAATTCCACACCTTCTTACTCAACAATACAATCAGATCATGCACGGTCAGCTCAAAACCCTAAACCTGGCTGCATGGCAGATACAATAGTCAAACAGGCAACACCTCTCTCTGAAGCCGTTATGGATGTCATTTTGGAGGCCAGGAGGCCTAGCACCAGGAAAGCTTACTCAGAAAAATGGAAGAGATTCAGTGCCTGGAACCAGGCTCAAAGCCTTGACCCTCTTGTTCCAAACATTCCTCAAGTTTTACAATACTTAACTGAGATGCTGGACAGAGGCCTATCCTTCTCATCAGTTAAGATCCACGCCTCTGCCATTTCAGCACATTACAACATGGATCCTCCTTTATTCTCTCAGCCGTTGCTAAAGCAGTACCTCATAGGGGCTAAAAACATAAGACCGCCCCGGAGAGCACCAACTTGGGACCTCAATTTCGTTTTGGAAAAACTGACCCTACCACCTTTTGAGCCAGCCAATACAGCCGATCTAAAATTTTATAATGGAAAACAGCTCTGCTCCTGGCAGTAACTTCAGAACAGAGTCTCAGAGCTACAGGCATTAATGGCAGTGGAACCTTTTATAATTTTTCATCAGGATAGGGTAGCTTTAAGGACAAAAACCCTACGTTTATGCCAAAGGTGGTATCTAGTGTGGCTCTTAACCAAACCATCCATTTGCCAACTTTTTATCCAAACCCCCAGAATAAAAGGGAGAAACTTCTGCATTCATTGGACATACACAGGCAGCTACGCTTCTACTTGGACAAAACAAAAGCTTTCAGGAAAACTGAGCAACTGTTTGTAGCATATGTTGCAGGATCACAAGGCAAGGCTGTCTCAAAGCAGACTATATCCAAATGGATAGGACACTGTATTTGGTACTGCTACACACAGCATGGAAAATCAGTCTCAAATAACATTAGGCCACATTCCACCAGGGCAACAGCCTCTTCAACAGCCTTTCTCAGAGGATTACCTACCAAGGAAATTTTGGAGGCTGCAACTTGGAGTTCAGTGCACACCTCTACCAAGCATTACCACCTGCCTCTTTACTCTAAATCCAGAGCAGGATTTGCCACTGCAGTTCTGCAGGGCCTCATAGCCAATCCTAACTCTTTATAGACCAGCCACCCAACCTCAGCTTTGGGATTCTACCCAACTGTAATGACTGCAGCAGTGTAACACGAACATAGTACAGTTTTGTACCTGCCATAAATGTAGATGTTAGTGTTCACACTGCTGCAGTCCAGGTTACCCTCCCTCCATCCCCTCTGAAGTAGCTGGACTTATCTATACCTTTCTGTGTTATACAACCTTTGGGGTGTATTTGCTGGTAACTGAAGGTATTGTTTTTATTTTATATTTTTGATTAGCAATATGTATTGCCTACCTACTTGGGGGCACTTGACATCTGGGGCAAGAAAAACTGAAGAAAATGGCTTTGGATGCATCTTATATACCCCGGCGCCTGACGTCAGGAAAGAAGCGACAGTAACCGACGCCGGACCAAGACTTTGGAACTCAGGCTGACTGCGGGACCGCCTAATGGCAGGATAACCCAACTGTAATGACTGCAGCAGTGTGAACACATGAACATCTACATTTATGGAAGGTACAAAACTGTACTTTTGTGCTACTTCTACTGTTAGTGGTCTTGCTGGTCTTTCTTTTAGTTCCAGGATGTCAGATATGTCCGACTGTAAGAAATGCTTCTCTTGTGGCCATAAAATCTCCAACCAAGACATCCATTGTAAATGTGTGTATCATTTAGGAGCATTACACCTTGATGAGGAAGACTGGTTCAGCCTGTGCTGCCTTTGGTGCCTGAGCTTTAGTGGAAAGGCTGACATAAACTTGTGTTAGTGACTTCTCCCTTCCACACCAGTAGTAGGTCCCCTCCCCAGTCGTCATCATCCTCCCCTTCATTGAAAAAAGGCTACAGAAAAGAACACTGGAAAAGTCTACAGATAAGCAGTGGTAGAAAGAGGAGGATAAACTAAAAGCCTCCTCTTTGAAATGTCTGCATTGGGTCTGTTCGGTCTTGTTCCCAATTCATCCTATACATCCTCAGCACTGGAGCCTATTAGGGTTAGGTCTCCTATTCCTCCATTCTCAAGCCCAGGTTCTCCCCAGAACCCATTAACTTCAGGCTTAGATCACTTTTCTTACAGGAAAGTGCCTTCCAGTGGGTTTCAAACCTTCTGTCCACAGCTTCATCCTTGATCTGTGCGATCCTGAGGCTATATCGATAGAATGATGATGTTTTTGAGAACGCAGCTCCAGCTGGAGTTTCTCCTAGTGACAGGTTTATTTGGAGGGTTTGGGCTTGCCCTTTCCTCCTCTGTATCATTCTTTCCATGATCCAACGTTCAGGATCAGGCCCTTCGATCTGAGTGGGACCCATAGAGATGACTTTGCTGAAACCAAAGGACTACTGTACATCTCTGACCTGGTGGACTCAGACTGACTTGGCCTTAATGGGTTTTGGAGTTGAGTGGTCAAAGGTGGCAGTTTGGGGTCGGGGTTTGAATTCAAGGTTTTCAGATCCATCCTTTTCTTTTCAGTATTTCAGCTCTTGACATCTCGGCTCAAGCATTGGCTTCGGAGCCTAGTCAGATGGGTTCTTGAAACTTGCCTTTGTCATGTTCTTTGGATCCTGCAAGGGTTGCATTGGGACCAGCCTCAGCATCTGCATTCAAGGCCTTGGAGAGAATAATCTCGTAGTCTGTACAATAGGTGTCTTTTACCCACTTGGATCTTCCCCTGCCTCCACGGAGTTCATCTGCCTCTTTACTTCCTGTCATGTAGGACAACTAGCCCACTTAAGTCTCAAGCCATTTCACATTTTGGACTCCCCATTTGCCTGCGTCATCTTCAGAACATCAGAAAAGATGCATGCAAAAGGAGGTACATGGAGTCCCCTCAGGATTCCCTCATTGACTGTACTAGTTTTTATCAATAGGAGGAACCCTCCAGATCCCCACCCTCTTGAAGATGTTTCCATAGGGGAGATCCTTGAGCTAGTAAGGCAGAAAGGGTGGCAGTTGACTGGCCGTTCCCAGAAGGATTCTGTATTCTTGGAGGATTTGGGGGCTGGCCCTTCTGCTTCTTGGGAGGTCCCTCCCACTGACAAACTGGTAGACCTGACTTTGAGGCAGACATACAAGGAACCAGATGTGGTTGAACCAGTCCCCTGAAAACCTGATGAAATTTTAGTTTCTCCAAATGTTAGGCCTTTCTGGTGCAAGGGTCCTGCTGTGTAGATACCATGATTTAGCTGCAGCCACCAAGAACGTTTGCTGAAGAGAGCTCTACTGTCGCGCCCCCCCCCCCCCCCCACACACACACACACACACACACACACACACACACACACACACACACACACACACACACACACACACACACACAGACTCCTGGACATTGGAGAGGTTTAGAAATTAGGTATATGTTTCAGTGACCTTAGTTCTCAGGGAGCTGAATTATTTGGCCTATGTAACATGATTTCAGAGAGACCTGATAAAATAATTATCCAAGTCCCTCTCTGAGTCCTTGTCTGTGGAAGGCACTAAATTAGGCAATATGCAGCTGGCTACCCACAAGTCCCTGTCAAACATGTGTACGCTGTCCATCACTAGGTGAGGCTGATAGCAGGTCAAAAGCAGCAGACTACAGAATAACTGTTTGCTGGCAAACCTGGGTGCATCTGTTTGACGTTTGGCAACACTTTGACGTCCTTCATTAATGCTCCTTATGATGGATCCACCTTATTTAGATCTAAAGTTAGAGATGTTGCCAAGAAACAAATAGGATGGCAACATCTTGTATGCCTCTGGGATATGCTTTTCTACCCCGCAACAAACCTTTTCCAGAAACAAAAAATGCAATAAGAAATTGTGGTTCAGCAAGTTTAAAGGCTTCTCCCCCGTGCTTCTAGTGATAGACCCCTAGAGGTGGTGGGGTAATTGTAATGAATGCCATCTCTGCCACAGAGATGGACAGCAAAATCAAGGCTTTTTGGGTCCTTTCTTTCTCTAGCAGGCCTTTTTAGCACTCCTGAACAGTTGTCTGACAGGTGCACTCTGCAGTCAGCTTTGGGGGCGTGCTTGCCTATGGACCCCATAGCCTGGACAGCCATCACCCACTATGTATTGGTGCAGAGGATCATAACTAGAAGCTATACAGTTCCATTTTTTGTCATCCCCCTTATTCAGGAAAACTTCACAATTTCCCACCCACCTGATAGAAGATGACAGCAAAAGAAATAAAAGAAAAAAAAATACTTGTAGGCAAATGAATCAATCAGAAGGTCCCACTAGACTAGCACAAGAATGGAGTATCTTTAAGGTTCTTTTGGTACCAGAGGAAATCTTTGGACCTTGAGCCTATTCTGGACCTCAGTCACCTGAATCAGTACACAAAATGGACAAAAATTTCAAACAGTCACTATTTAGTCCATCCTACAATTAAGGAAGAATGATTGGATGTGCATAGTAAACCTTTGGAATGTGTACTGTCATAAAAGTGTACATTCCAGGAAGTTTGTCCCCAAAAAAAAAAAAAAAAAAAAAGCGTCCACTAAATGTGTGATGGTGGTTAAAGATCATTCCAGACTGCAAAGGTTGGGAATGCTCACATATTTGGATGACTGGCTCATAACTGCTCCCACAGTGAATAATGTACAATTGCAGGGATTCAGTGTTTCACCTTTCACAAAATCAGAATTGCAGCCAGTTCAGATGATGTAGTTATTTGGAACCCTCCTAGGTAAAGCTTAAAGTGTCCAGATTACTAAAATCGAGAAGTCACACTGTTCAACATCTGTCGTTGTTGGTACTTCTCCCATTAAAAGCCCACACCCAGCATGATGAATTTTCCAGCTTTTAGACTTGATGGCATCCTCCATCACTTTAGTTTCTTCCGCAAGGTTTTACATGTTGCAATGGACTCTTGCAGTGCAGTAGTGAATGAGATTTCAAATGAAGTTTCCTGTGTGCCACACCTAGATTTGCAGGAGCCATGTTTACTGGTGGCTAAACTTTGTTTTTCAGGATTGACCTTTTGCTTTCCCTTTCTCCTAGGCTAAAGAGACCATAGACACTTCCCAGGTGGAGTGTGTGTGGAGTGGGCATTTCTTGGGAAAGATGCATCAGGGCACTTAGCCTCCCACAGAGGCCAGTCTTCACTTAGGTGTCTGAGATGAGGGCAGTCCTCATAGCATTGCAGGTCTTTTCAAGATTCCTTACCCTGGAGTATGGTTGGCATCCAAACAATGTCTGTGGTTTGGTACAGCAACAGATAAGGGGAACACATTTTTACCGGTTGTTTTGAGAGGCCTTGAGGGCTTGGCAGAGTGCAGTGCCTTCACTGCTTACTGATAGCATTGCACATCATGGGGAAGTCCACTGTATTGGCACGCAATTTGAGCCAATAGTCCTTTACCTTGCGAGTGGTCCGCAATTCAACCCATTAGTGACGGACCTGTCTCACTTAAGCGGACTTTGCTGCAGTCTGTTTGCCACCCTGCAGTAATAAATGCAGCAGTTACATTGCTCTAATTCCTCGAGGGTAGTACTTGAGTGATGCCCTAGTCCACCTTTGACCCCTGGGGTCTTCTTCATGTTTAACCTGCCACTCCTGTCATACTGAAGATTCTGCAGAAAGCAATGCTGAGCAAAGTATCTGTGATCCTTATTGCCCCCCCCCCTTTGGCCTCAGAAGGTGTGGTTTCCCTTTCGGAACTCATGATGTAAAGTTTTTCTATCTCGCCGTTCATTCTTTACTGATGGGTTCGGAGCTGATCCTTGGCTCCAACTCTGCCAATTGCAAAAGATCAAGGTCTTCAACCAGCTTGAGGCCAACTCCCTTTCCCATGATGCACCATGATCTTCCCTCAGATCTCGTTTGCCGCTGCAACTTGATTGGACGTTCACCAGCTCTGGACTGTGAAAAACTTTTCCTGAAAATTATAGCTATAGTTTTAGTAAAATTTAGCATTAATATAGTAGTTAGAGTGCGTAGCTTGTTCTTGTAGTTAGTTTTCGATTAGATAATTAGTCTTTAAGGCCTTTTTTTTGTGGTTAAGGCTTCTATTCTCCCTATCTCTCTTGAATTAGTATAGTTAGTGTGTTTAAGAAAAATTAGTGGCCGTGTTTTGTTTTAGGCCCTTTATTTCTCCTTTTTCTTTAGCTTAAAGTGTGTGTTAGCTCTTTCGTAGAGCATATAGATAGATATTCTAACATAGTGTTTAGTAGTTTTAGCCCGTAATTTTCATAGGGCACAGACTTTCTTCCCTATTAGTGTGCTAGTTTAGCCTTTCTTTTTTATAGGGCGCGTACTTAGCTTTACTTCTTGTTTAGTGAAGTTAATGGCATATTTTTAGGCTATTTGTTTTTTTATTTCTTAATAGTGTTAGCATACTGTGTGTGGTGGTGTGAGAGTGCAATTGTAGCCCTTTTTTTCACAGGGCGTATAAATAATTTCTGTGTGTACTGATTTGTTTAAGACTTGAATAGTTGTGTGAATTGTGTTTTTGCTGTTGTGGAAGATGTCACACCAGGAAAAAGAGAAAGCCAAGTCTGGCTTCAAGAAGTGCCCTAGATGTGGGCAAAATTATGTCCATAACTGATGGACAATACTGAATATGTTTACTGCTTGGGTGAGGTTCACCTGCAAGAAAGTTGCTATATATGCCACTCCTTCAGCTCAAGAGTGTTGCATGAGAGGAAGAGAAAGTTGATGGACAAAGGTCTGCTTAAATAATTTCAGGAATCATTGGATAAGCCAGACAAACAGAGCCATCAAAATCTCCATCTACGTCGAAGTCAGCTTCCAGTAAAGCTTTTATATCGGTTCCACATACAGACTGTCATTATGGTTCGGAGCCGGTATCTCCAACCTTAGACTCCTATACTGCAATCTGTGGCCTTGTCACATTCCTCACTGGCCTCAAGTAGACTCTGATCTGGATATAGACTCTGTGGTGAAGAAGCTCCTACAGATACCGGCGCTAGGAAAACTTTTATCGGCACCGACCCAGGGGGCTTTGGAGCCGATCTTAGTTCCTCCTACAGCTTCTGTTCCTCCTCTGACTCGTATGGATGTTTCGGAGCCGGAGAGCATGGAACTGATGAATCGTGCACCCTTCGGGCCTGACACCTTCTATAGGTTTTTCGACACTGACTGCCCTGATACCCTCTGTGCCGATCAAGGAATCTTGGGGCTGACACTCCCCGGTCGGGTCCGGGGAGGACAGTTGGGCCGATTTGTCGGTGCTGACTTTACCTCTTGGGGCTTCGGCTCGAGTGAGCTCAGCCCTGACCTCTGGCTCGGAGCCCTCTGTACCGGCACAGACAATTTTCATCGGTTCTTCGGATCCGAGGGATTCTTCTCGTTGGGACCGAGGGGCCCTTCGAAGCTATGAGGAGGGCTTTGTCCGCCCCAACAACCAATCAGTTTGAGCAGCTCCCTCCCTGAAAGCACCGGTGTTTGCTTCTTCATCACAAGCTCCTTTGAAGTGTAGAGATCCTGAGCCTCAGGAAGCTCCATTGGGTGAGCCATGTTCTTCAGATATCTCTCCAAAAACCCCACTGAAGAAGTGCCTAGGAAGAGACTGTGCAAGAGGAAGTATTTGGACTCCCCACAGGAGTCCGTCACTTTGGATACTGACTTGGATTAGTCAGAAGGGTCCTCACGGTCCCCCTCAGAAGACATCTCCTTTGCAGATATCTTAGAGATTCTTAAACAGAGGGTGGCTGGAAATCCCTTAACCCTTCTGATGAGTCAGTTCTCCTGAAGGCTTTCGGATCTCAACCCGCCACCTCTTGGGTGTCTCCACCCTTTGATGAGTTGCTGGAATTATTCACTCAAAGGGCGTGGGAATACCCAGACTCCACGGAGGCTGTCCCTAGGAGGCTAAACAAATTTATTACCAGCCCACAAGACAGACTTTACCTTACCAAGGGAGTACCGGTTGATGCTATGGTGATGGCGGCAGCCACCAAGAAGGAATTATCAGATGCATCTTGATCTGTTCTTCCTCCTAATAGGGAATATAGGATTATGGAGAGTATGGGAAGTGTATGTTCCATTCAGCGGCCTTCGTTCTTCGATCGCTGAACTAACTCGCACATTTTACTAGGTTACAAACGGATCTTCTGAATGAGCTAGGAAATACCCTACAGGGTTAAGTAGCAGCGGGAATTTCGACAAAGTAACTTCTCAGCTCTCCACTCTTAATTCGATAGTGAACTCTTCCATGCATCTGTTTTCTTATGCTGCTGATGGTACGAGCAGGGCACTGGGTACAGGAATCTCTCTCAGGAGACATTCCTGGATGCGCTTTTGTTTCTTTGCGGAACCCTTTGTCTTCCTTCATTAACACTCCTTTTGACAATTAGTCACTTTTTAGATCTAAGGTTAAGAAACCTCTTACCAGGTGTGAGAAAGACTGAAAGACCTTGTCTGCCATCTGTGTACTTTTTTCTACCTCGAACAGACCTTACCCCAAAGGTAGAGGAGGTGGGAAGATATGGTTCCATAAGTCTAGAGGATCTTTCCATAACACTTGTGGTGACACCCCCCTCTAGAGGCAGAGGAGGTGGTAATGGAAGATGCCATCCACTTGACAGGGGGTTCTGCAGAACCAGGGCGACAGAGAGCAGTTCTTTGGCAAGCCCTATCAGTGCTCCTGAGTGGAGGCCCGACTGTCCATCTCTGGAGGCAATCGAGGGACACCTATCTTTGTACCTAGACACCTCACTAAAAATAAGACAAGCTGGGTACAAAGCATAATATCCAGAGGATATTCTATTCCTTTTGTCACACCACCCCCTCTAGTAAAGAAAATCCCAGACGTTCCACAAAGTCGCAGGGACCTAGCAGCCTTAGAGGTCCAAAGATTGCTGGACAAAAGTCATCCAGCCAGTCCCAGCAGGCCAAAGAGGATCTGGAACTTTACTCATGGTTCTTTTTAGCCCCAAAGAAAACAGGGGACTGGAGGCGTATTCTGGACCTAACCAGACTAAAGTCAGTGAAAAAGATGAAGTTCAGGATGGTCACGTTTCAGTCACTACTTCCCTTTCTGAGAAACGACAATTGGATGTGCTCTATAGATCTTCAGGATGCGTTCTACCACATAAAGATGGACAGACCATCCAGGAATCATCTATGCTTACAGCTGGGAGCCAGCCATTATCAATTTCACGCTCTGCACTTTTGTCTCACTACAGCCCCCAGAGTGTTCACCAAATATATGGCAGTAGTCACCGCTCACCTGAGACAGTTGGAATTCCCGGTGTTTTCTTATCTAGACTGGCTTCTCACTGCCACCACCACGCATCAACTCATTCATGCGAAGGGCACAACCTTACACCTACGCAATCAATAGGGTATTACCATCAACCCAGAAAAATCTGTCTTATCGCCATTGCAACAGACCGTCTTGATAGGAGCAAAACTAAACCGTTTTTATGAAGTTAAGTCTACCTCCAGAAAGAATGTCTCTTACAAGAAATATCAGACCTGTTTCCAAGGAAAAAAAGCCCCAGTCTCAAAGGTACTCAAATTGCTCGGATCAATGGCAGCAACAGTCATTGCCATTCCCCTTGCACGAATTTATTTGCGAATTCTGCAATGGCTCCTATTCTCTCAGTGGTCCTTTCAGGAACTTCCAATGTCACGTCAAGTTGTCATAATGACTGCATGCAAGAAGGACCTTCAGTGGTGGCTGACGTCTCAGCATGAATCTCAGGGACGTCCATTCGTTCTACCCAGTCCCATAGCCATGGTGGCCATGGACGCTTCCTTGATTGGGTGGTGGAGCATTTTCAGGGAAGAACAGCCCAAGGCACGTGGAAGCAACACGAGGTTCATCTGCATGTAAATGCCCTGGAGATGAAAGCGGTACTTCTAGCGTTGCAGTCCTTTCGAGAGTCTTTATCTCAGGGAACAATTGCTCTTCAGACGGACAACATGTCAGTAGTCTGGTACATCGACAAACAAGGAGGAACCAAATCTTTACCCCCTCTGTTGAGAGGCCTTGAGAGTATGGCAGTGGGCAATCTCCTCCCACCTCTTTGTGTTAGCAACACACATCCCAGGGAAATCCAGTGTGATAGCAGACAAGCTGAGCAGGGCAATCTTACTGCTTCATGAGTGGTCCCTGAAGCAACAAGTAGTGGAAAGGATTTTCCGCAGGTGGGGCCAGCATTTCTGCGATCTTTTTGCCACCCCAACAAACACAAAATGCAGCAGCTACTTTGCCCTAATCCCCCAATCGTGGGAAGCCCCAAGGGATGCACTGGTGCACAATTGGCCCATGGGTCTCCTTTATGCATTGCCACCCTTCCCTCTGATTCCCAAGGTGTTACAGAAAGCAAAAGTTCTGGGAAGGACCATGATATTAATAGCCCCTTTCTGGCCTCGGCAAATTTAGTTTCCCTTCCTCCAGCCTCATCTTTTGGAAGAACCCTGGATTCTGGACCCAGTTCCCATATCTGTTGACCCATTCATCGGGAGCTCTTCACCCTTCCCTTCATTCCCTAAAACTGACAGCTTGGCTGCTCCAGTTCACACAATAGCCAGGATTTACAACCGCTCAACTGAGGCCCAATATATTATAATATCCTCTCATAAATCATCTACCAGAAAGTTATATCCTAGCAAATGGAAGATTTTTTTCTTTATGGGCCTCTCAGAATGATGATGATCATTATTTAGTTCCGATCCCATCTATATTGGAATTGCTAACTAAACTTTTCAAGGAAGTAGTAGCTGCAGCTACCATTAGATTTCAATTAGTGGCAATATCAAACTTTCATTTTGGTTTCCAAAGCTCTAATGTCATGTCGCATCAACTTGCCAAAGCCTTTCTTAAAGGTGCAATTCATTTCAGGCTTCCAGTCATGCCATGAAATCTAAATTTTGTTCTGTCCAGAGTCATACTACCTCCTTTTGAACCAGCCTCATCCTGTTCTTTGAAATTCCTTTCATGGAAGACTATTTCTGATAGCCATTACTTCTGCTCGACGGATTTCTGAGCTGCAAGCCTTAGCCATCAAACCTCCTTATCTGATTTTCCATAATGACAGAGTTTTGCTCAGTACTAATCCATCCTTTTCCTAAATGTTCAGAGGCACATCTTAACCAATCTGAGTTGCCAGTTTTCTTTCCCCAATACACAAATAGGATGGAACACATGCTGCACAGACTTGATGTTCATAGACAACTACGATTTTACCTAGACAGAATGAAAATTCAGGTCAGCGGATCAACTCTGTTTCCTATTCAGCGTCCAAGGGTGCCTCAGTGACAAAAGTAACCTTGTTAAGATGGTTATCAGATTGCATTTCTTTCATTTATAATTCACAAAATTCCCCCTTGCAGCAAAAAGTAACGGCCCACTCTTCTAGAGCTATTTCAAACTAGAGCTATTTCAAACTCATCAGCTTTTTCTGCGAGGTTGCTATTAGACTATTTGTGCAGCAGCTACTTGGTCAACACCTCGTACCTTTATCACTCATTACAAAGTAGACAAGGCCTCCAGGGACAAGACCTCCTTTGGTTCCACAGTTCTGAGGATATACTCCCGTGAGGCACCCGAGAAGATGGTGCTTGGGACGCTACCCATCAGTAAAGAATGAACGGGCGAGATAAAACAACTTCACATAAAGAAGTTGTGTACTCGCCATAACATTCCATGTGAGTTGTTCAGCTTGCCTTCATTTTTGCGTCCCACCCTCTAACCCCCATCCATTCTACTCTATAGAGTGCTTTGTCAATTATCCAACTCTGAGTGGTACATTTATACTAAGTAGTAACACAGCAAACAAGGTCTGAGGGAACATTCGGGTGTATCATGGGATAGGGAGTTGGCCTCGAGCTGGTTGAAGACCTTGAGCTTTTGCAGTTGGTCAAGTCAGAGCCGAGGATCGGCTCCGAGCTCATCAGTAAAGAATGTAGGTGAGATGAACAGCTCACATGGAATGTAAGTATATAACTTTTTTTTCCGCCCACCATGGGTGTGCTCTGGATCCACACCTTTTGTCAGCAGTCTGGGACACCTCACCTGGTCATTGAAGCCCTGAAGTTAACCACATGGTTTCTCCAGTTCCTATGATTGTTAGACACTCCAAGCTTTTGTCACAGGTTGTGCATATTTTGATGTCCTCCCAGAGATCTTATACCAGAAAAGTGCACATGAGTAAGTGGAAGATAATGTTTGTTTGGGTATGCAGCAGGGACACGGATTCCTTGTCCTGTACTCTCTCTGCTGTCTTGGATTGTCTTGCTGGCCTTTTTTATGATGGAGCAAACTGTTTTACAACTAAAGTTCAGTTGGTGGCCATTTCCAGCTTTTACTTGAGAGAAAAAACTCAATTTGCTTCTTTGAAATTGGCCAAGGCCTTCTTAAGGGGCACTTTCCTCTTGTGGCCGTCCCTCAGGGACCTCATCTCTCTCTGGGACATTAGCATTCTTTAGGCACTGGCAAAATCTCCATTTGAGGCTGCAGTCATTTTGAAATATCTTTGTTGAAAAACCTTAGTAGCAGTTACTTCTGCTCAAAGAATTTCAGAACTTCATGCTCTTTCTTGTAAGCTCCCATATTTGTTGTTTCACAAGATTGGGGCATTGTTCAAGACCAGTCCTCCTCTTCTCTCCAAGGTAGCCTCATAATCTTTGCTGAAACAAATCTTCCTCTTTTATTTCCCCATTTTTCTAGTAAGGGAGGGTACATGCTACATCTTTTGGACGTGCACAGACCAGATTTTATTTGCACCATACTAAGAATATTAGACTGACCAGTTGTTTGCATCCTTTTCTGTTGCTAAATTGGATAAGAGATTCAAAATTAATTCTTTCACAATCGCTATCTGAATTACATTTCTTATGTATTTAAGGGAAAGAGCCTGCCTCTGCCTGGCAATCCCAAGGCTCACTGTACTAGGTCAATCTCTATTTCAGCTGCACTTTTCTGAAAAGTACCGATTGATGACATTTGTCCAGTGGCTACTTAGTCTGATGTTCACATCTTCATGTCTCACTACTGACTGGACTTGTCTACTCCAGGGCATCCTTTGGTTCAAGCAATCTCTGGAATATCCTTCCAGTAGGCCTCCCAAGGTTTGGAGTAGTTGGGGACTCTGTCCCACATGTTGAAGACAGATGGAAGGGAGAACGTCAGATACGAAAATTAAGTACTTACCTTAGTGATACCTTTGTGTTGTCTATTTCGGTCCTCCTCAACTTTGCTCCCTCTGTCTCCCTTTCACGTTTAACTTCATATTCCTTTGATTCTGAAGTGACTGCACTGACCTGTTCGGAACCTGGTCATGATATCTCTGATCTATATCCAAGGGATATTTCTGTGCATCTTCTGTGTGTATTCTCTTTTTTCTGGCTGTGATTGTCCTTTTTGTAGGAAATGGGTAAACTCAAGCCAAGGTAATTCAGTGCTAGGAGGGGAATTATTGGTAAGGGGAGGAGCCTGAGCCTTGGATACAAAGTCCGAGTGTGGCCCAAGTTGGATCCATTCTGATAAGAATACCCATATTTTGAGAAGGATGGAGACTGACAACATACCTCTGTTGCTATGATAGCATTAAATAGAAGTTATGTACTTAAGGGTAGTACCTGCTTGTACAGGGATGATGGAAATCAACATTTGGGGTCTCAGATGCGGGGACCTGCTTTTTGTGAAAAAGTTAAACTGTCATCACACTGTGGTCCCCTAGAGTTGCACAAAGTTCTGTCTTAATCATTTTAAGCTTACCATTCAAGCCATTAATAGTGAAATATTTAGTGTCCCAACTTGCATTGAACCATAATTCTACAAGCCATTGAGTATAACTTAGTTCTGTTCAGTCATCGTCCCCTGTCCTTGTAACAGTAATTTTTGTTTAATGCCAAAAAAGCAGGAAAAAAGGCATAGGGACTGATTTAGCCAGCATGAAGGTCTAGCCCCTTAAATAGGGCTTCAGAGCATCTGCCCTGATGCCTCAAGAGGGCAGTATTGGAAGGAATATACAGATACTTTATTCAGAGACTTACCCAGTGTATTGTGGCTCCCTGGCAAGTAAGAATCGCTCTGGAAGGGTGTCCAGGTATTCTGATAGTTCTGTAACCAGCCGTAGTCTGCTGGAGTGGGGCCTGAGTCTTCCCTATTCTTCCTCTGCCTTTTAGTGATGGTGCCTGGTGTCCAGGGAGTGGTCTAGGCTCACAAAGATGGCTAGAGTTACTCTAACTTGGGATACTTACGTGACCAGCCATGTGGGCATGGAATTATCCCAGTGTGGTGTGTGGAAAGCTGTGCCACAAGGGTAGGAGACGCATCATAGCCGATTCTCTTCTTACTCCCTTAGAAGCAGTCACCTGCCAATCAAACCTACCTGATGTATCCTAGGGAAGTCAATCCCAAGGTGCACACTTAAAATTTGGGTGCCTTTTTTTTTCTTTTTGTTGGGGGGGGGGGGGGGGTAAACTAATTTCAAAATGTACTCAAAATAAGAAAAAAACAGGTTTTACATGTTGGTTTTTTGAAGAGCATTTATTGGCTAACTTAACCTTTGAGCATTTTTACTGTCTAATCAACTTAGAAGTGAGACTTAATTTTCTTAAACTATAAGTAAGAATGGTCTTCAAGTGCCCCTTGAGCAGGCTGGACTTGGAAGGCTGTGACATGTTCCTTTTATTATTGTAGGGATGGGGACACAAGCAAATTTTCTGTTTTTGCAGAGAAAATTACTTGTAACAAATCAGTGTGTGTTACATAACCAGACAAAGGTTTTCAGTAATATGACTTGTGATCTAGCTTCCACAAAGATAAAACACTGTAATGGCTAGAATTGAGTCTTGGTGTTGTGTGCTTACAATTGTACATGCCATTTGAGTTCTGTTTGTTTGAAAGTGGCATTTTTATTGCCCACTAGTGGTCTTATTTCCATTTTGTCAATACTTTGGAAGAGAAATCATTGGTGACTAGGTGGGGAAGGCTGTGTTTAGCAAGTGAGTTTTTGAAAACATTTAGCCAGATGTTTTGAGAGGTGGCAGGCTATTCTTTAAACTCGTTAACAGTTTTGCTTGCATGGAAAGCAGTGTAAGATCTGAACTGGGCTGTTTAAACAGCTGACTTGGTGTTAAAATCCTTACAGATCTTAATCAGAACTTTTTTTTTCAGTACAAGGTGGAAAAATGTCAGTTGTATATGCAAGCACAAAAGTTGCTATTAGATTGCCATGGCCATATGTTGTGCATTCTGAACGGTTTGTCACCAGCCAGTCTCTAATGCTCTTTACTTCATTAAAAACAAAAGTAGGACCTGTGCTAATTACTTTCTCTGACTGTTGGTTACTCAAGATAATCACTCAGTTTCCTGTGACCAGCCTGTTTTTCCTTGAAGTCTTTTGTGAAAGTTAAACTAGACTTTTTTTATTTTTTCCTCTCGTGGGTCTTTGTACAAGTTATATGGAATTGTCACAAAATTCTCTTTTTGGGATTCCTGTCTTTATTTCTCCAAATCTTTTGGTTTTCTAATACTGTGATGGGAATGAACCCCATCCCCAAGTCAAAGTACGATTAAAGTTCATGAAATTAGTATTTTGTTTTTTATGTCAGCCAAAAGTGCTCTTTGCAGCACCCGTAATGTGCCCAGTAATGATTCTTCCTGCAGTTCGTATGGGGATGTATGGATTGGTAATGTACCTAAATACAATTGTAGATTATTTTTTATAAGACTCGTTGCACCTACTACTATTTGAACTGTCTGGGTATCTTTCTTCCGCATTGCTCTCGTATCTGCCTGCAGATCCTGATATTTTATGACTGTGTCTCTGTGTACGCAAGACACTGTAGGCACTCGGTGTAGCGATTTCAATGATCAATGCTACTCTTGTCTTCTTTTCTTGGACCATTATATCCAGTTTGAACTGTTGGTAATGGATGATCCCATTTGATATAAACCATCATTTCTATGATGCTTTGTGGCTCATGTTTCCACTGTTTTTCAGCCACTTCAATACCATAATGTTTGCACAATCCCCACTGCAGCAGTCTTCCCACATTATCATGCATTTCAGTATACAGATGTTCTTCGTGTTTCACTGTTGCAGTCATAACTGTTGGGTGCTCCTGCTGGCAGGCAGCCCGAGGTCGGCCAGAATCCCAAAGTCTGGGTCCGGCGTCGGCTGTACCAGCTAGCACCCTGACGTCAGAACGCAGAGGTATAAAGCTGACAGCCGATGCGATCTTCCCCAGTCTTTCTTGCCATGCGGTGGAAAGCAGCTCGCAAGTCGTTGGTTGGCGTTTTCAGACAACGTGTTTTGATTGTCGTCGGTCCGAAGTTTTTCTACTTCTCTTCTCAAGCTAAGTACCCCGTTGGGGAAACTTTTCTTGCTCCTCCGATGTCAGAAAAAGTTAATAATTGTATATCGTGTGGAAAACAAATACCTCATAAAGATTTCCACTCTGTCTACCTTGCTTAGGCCCTGACCACAACGTTTCTTGCTGTCGGTTCTGTGCCAGCTTTAATTCTCTCACTATCAAGCGTAGGTACGATTGTGCCTTGAATTATTTCGGTAGACGATTCAATTATAGGATGTCGTCGGATACTTTACAGACAACTGGAATTCAAAAGAAACGCAAAGACAAGGATAGGCCTCCGAGGTCCAAACATGATATTTTGCAGCCGGAGCCAGCTTCGGGTTCAGCGGCCATCAGTGAGGCGCTTTTGCAGCCCCTGTCCGCCACTTCGGAACCAATGGCCGACACGGACTCCCATGGGGAGCCTTCTAGGCCTAGTATTTCAGCTGCTGCAAGACCTTCGGACGTCGCTCCTTCAGATGGGTCCGGAACCACTGTGCAGGTACCGGCTTCTGAGGGGGTTTTCAGGCCTTCTAATATCACTATTTCTACAAAGACAAAGTCAGACTCCTGTTAAACCAAGGATTTCTTCTCAAGCTTCCTCGGATACAGTTCCCAAGTCCCAGAAGCAATTACTCCGGATGGCTGAAGATTTACTTACAATGATTAGGGGTTCTCACCCTCCTCCTGAAAAAAGGCCTAGACAAGGATATTCCTTATGATTCTTCTGATCAGGCTTCTGTATCTTCTGTCTCTTCCTCTGACCAGGATTATTCTTTTCCTCCTTATGAGGATTCTGATGCAGAGGACTCTATTCCCTCTGCTTCCCCCCGTGAAGATTTCTCTTTTGGGGAAACCTTACATGAGATGAGGGAGCATTTTCATTGGGAAGGTCAGGATTACTCTGCTTCCAAGAAGAGACTTGGGGAATTTCTCCTTCTCCCTCAATACATACCTTTGGCTATTCCTCCTGTACTTGATATTGTGGATGATGCTTTTTCTGAAGCTAATCTAAATCCTGATTCCTTGCCTCCGGCTCTTTCTAAGCCTGATAGATTTTACAGAGTCCCTGACTCCCATCAATTCCTATTCAAGAACCCTTCTGCTGATCCTGAAACCATTTCTCAGGGTTCTAGGGCTGCTAAGGCCGCTTCATCTAAAAATCCTATTCCCTCTGAAAAGGATTCTCGTGCCTTGGACAGGTGGGGCAAAAAGGTTTACACTTCTGCTACCCTTTCTATTAGAGCTTTAAATTGCCAGTTTCACATGTTCAAGTATCAGCAATTTCTTTTGTCTGTTCTAAAGCAAAAGCTTTCTACCTTTCCTGCTTGTGCAGAGGACAAGGAATTACAGGATGTATTGCATGCAACTGAACAAGTTAGCAAACATAGTTTACATTGTGGTTTTGATGCCTTAGAAGCTTCTTGCAGGGCCGCAGCCTCTGGTACTGTTATTAGGAGACATGCTTGGCTTTGTGAGCAGAATTTACCAGAACAGGTTAAGGCTAAACTGTTAGATGCCCCTGTTCAGCATGATGTTTTATTTGGAACCAAGGCTGAGGAGGTTATTAAAAAGATGGAAGAAAAATCAAAGTCTATGCAGACTGTTAAAGATTTTTTACAAGTTCAGCCTTCTAGATTTTCTAGAAATTGGCCCTCCAAAAATTGGTCCTTTCCCACGTCTGACAGGCCTCAAAGGGGTAGATATAGACGCTCCAGAGGTCGAGGGCAGGCTCATACCTCTTACAGGTCCAGACAATGGGAGTGTTTCTTCACCTAGAAGGGGAGAAGACAGACCTCTATCACAAAAGAATCAGACCCAATGACTCTCTCCGTTGGGCTACAGGTCCTCCTTGCCTGGAAGCCCCTCTCGGAGGAAAACTTTCTCTTTTCTACCAAAATTGGACTCATATTACCCAGGACAAATGGGTTTTAGACGTGATTTTAAGAGGCTACAAATTCCACTTTCATACTCTGCCAAGGTCTTCGGGTTGGCCGGATCTGCCAAAACATCAATGGTCAGAGGCCTTAAATCAAGTGGACGCCTTATTGGCCATGAAAGCCATAGAACCTGTTCCACTTCCAGAGATGGGAAAAGGTTTTTACTCCAGACCATTTCTGGTCCCAAGGAAACAAAACTCATGGAGACCTATTCTGGACCTCTCAGTGTTAAATGCCTTTCTGGAGATTCCAAAATTCAAGATGCTTACTCTGCAACAACTTCTTCCCATGCTCTCCCAGGATGCTTGGATGGTGACATTGGACTTGAAGGAAGCTTATTTACACATTCCCATCAGACAAGAACGCAGACAATACCTCAGATTCAAGGCAGGTTCGAGTCACTTTCAATTCTCTGTACTGCCCTTTGGCTTATCTACTGCGCCCAGAGTCTTTACCAAGTGCCTGGCTCCAGTAGTAGCATTTTGCAGACTCCAAGGAATTCAAATTTACCCCTACCTGGACGACTGCCTTATTCAGGCGGACAGCAAGGATCTTTTACTTCAACATCTGCACTTTGTGCAGCGCCTTCTCCTACTTATGGGATTTTCAGTTAACACAAAAAAGTCACATTTGATCCCCTCTCAACAAATGATCTTTTTGGGAGCTCTTCTAAACACAAGCTTACAAAGGGCCTTCCTTACTCCAGAAAGACAAGTACAGCTGGCATCAATTTTCAACACCTTGGCTACTTCAACTCAGCTCACTGCAAGGAAATTCCTGCAGGCTTTGGGCTACATGGCTTCTTGCATCCTGTTGATTCCAAATGCAAGGCTTCATATGAGAAAACTTCAATGGTACCTAAAGAGTGTGTGGTCTCAGCATTACCAGAGCCTGGAAACAATGATACCTCTGATTCCCTGCCTCCAAAAGGAGTTCCTTTGGTGGTCCAGGGCTTGTGCTTTCAACGAAGGGAATCCCTTTCGTCTACCTCATCCTGCTCAGATCATAACCACAGACGCCTCGGATTATGCTTGGGGAGCCCATTACCTAAACAATTGGCAGCAGGGCTACTGGGAAAAGAAACATCTTTCCTGGCACATCAACTTGAAGGAAATGTTGGCAGTCCAAAATGCTCTTCTAGCCTTCCAGAATCTTTTGCAACCAGGACTTTTTCTGATTCGCACAGACAATGCCACAGTCATGTGGTATATAAACAAGCAGGGGGGGGCTTTCACTCTTACCCCCTTTGCAGACTAGCCATGAGTTTATGGGACACAGCTCTAAATCTGAATCTGCATCTACAAGCTCAATTCATTCCGGGAAAACAGAATCTCTTAGCAGACAGCCTAAGCAGAAATCTTTTGGATCCTCACGAATGGATGCTAGACCCCAATTTATTCAGCAGGATTACGACAGTTTGGGGTTGCCCTCGGATAGATCTGTTTGCATCCCATCTCAATCATCAGCTGCCTCTCTTTTGCACCAGGTCCTTCCACAAAACAGCTTGGAAAGTGGATGCCCTGTCTTTCAGCTGGAGGAATCTTTCGGGATACGCCTTCCCTCCTCTTCCTCTTCTGCCTCGGGTGTTACTGAAAATACAACAGGACAAACCCAAAGTTATCATCTTGATGGCTCCAAATTGGCCTCTGCAGTTTTGTTATCCAACTTTGACACCTGTTCTTGGATACTCCTTGGATTTTGCCTCTGTTTCCTTCTCTTCTGTCCCAGCATCAGGGTCAGATACTACACTCTCAAATCAAGACTCTCTTCCTGGCAGCTTGGCTCTACAAGAGCCTTTAATTCCTTCTGCTTTTCCCAAACAAGTTTTGGATGTTCTCTTAGAAGCTAGGTGTTCTAGCACTAGAAAATCTTATGCTTCAAAATGGAAAAGATTTTGTATTTGGATGCCGGATCGAGGTTCTGATCCTTTTTCACCTGACATTTCTTCCATTCTACTTTACCTCTCTGACCTTTTGCTTAAAGGCCTCTCATTTTCTTCCATTAAAATCCATGCTTCTGCAATCTTGGCTCATTACAACACTGATCCCCCCCATCTTCTCTCATCAGCTGGTGAGACAATTCTTGAGAGGGGCTAAGAATTTAAGACCTCCTAGAACTCCTGTTCCTGCTTGGGATCTTAATTATGTTTTGGAAAAACTTACATTACCTCCCTTCGAGCCTGCTGCTGCTTCGGATATCAAGTTCTTATCCTGGAAGACAGCTATTTTATTATCATTGACTTCTGCCAGAAGAGTGTCAGAGTTGCAAGCTCTCATGGCTGTGGAACCATACCTTGTTTTCCACCAAGACAGAGTTGCCTTGAGGACCAATCCTACTTTTATGCCTAAGGTGATTTCTAAAGTGGCCTTAAATCAGACTATTCACCTTCCTGCTTTCTTTCCAAATCCTCAAAACAAAGGGGAAAGGATTTTGCATTCATTGGACGTACACAGACAACTACGATTTTACCTGGACAGAACTAAAGATTTCAGAAAATCTGATCAGTTGCTTATCTCTTTTGCCTCCAGTTCTCTAGGCAAGGCTATCTCTAAACAAACTGTTTCCAAATGGATTGCCCATGGAATAAGGTTTTGTTACTCTCACTTAGGGAAGCAGATTCCAGGAACTGTTAGAAGTCATTCTACTAGAGCAGCTGCCACTTCAGCAGCTTTTCTCAGAGGAGTTCCTACCAAGGACATTTTGGAAGCTGCCACCTGGAGTTCAGTGCATACTTTTTCTAAGCACTATAATCTCCCTTTATATTCTAAGTCTAGGGCAGGTTTTGCCTCTGCTGTCTTGCAGGGTCTTCTGGCTGCCCCTTCTTCTGCATAACCTCCTCTCTCTCCACAGCTTTGGGATTCCACCCTACAGTTATGACTGCAACAGTGAAACACGAAGAACATAGTACAGTTGTGTACACCTACTATAAATGTAGATGTTCGAGTGTCTTCACTGTTGCAGTCTGTGTTTCCCTCCCACCTATCCCCTCTTATCTTAGTCTACTTTTGTGGTGTATTTGTGTTTTCCTTTTTGGACACCTTTTGGTTATTTTGGGGGACTTCTGACATCTGGCGATAGAAAGACTGGAGAAGATAGCATCGGCTGTCAGCTTTACACCTCTGCGTTCTGACGTCAGGGTGCTAGCTGGTACAGCCGACGCCGGACCCAGACTTTGGGATTCTGGCCGACCTCGGGCTGCCTGCCGGCAGGAGCAACCAACAGTTATGACTGCAACAATGAAGACACTCAAACATCTACATTTATGGTAGGTGTACACAACTGTACTTTCTCCTGCCATTAGTATATTACAACCAGCAACAAGGTGTGCGACTGTTTCCAGTTCGGTTTTACAAAACCTACATTTGTCTGTTTCTCACACATGTTCAATGGACTTTGTAAACCACCGTGTATGTAGCCCACCATCTCTGGCTGCCAATATTAACCTTTCATCTCTTGGTTTGAATTCTCCTCTCCTTTAACCATTCCTTAACTTGAGGTTCTTCCATAAGTTTTCTTATACTTACAACTATATATTTATGCTTTTTCCACATTTCTTACCTTCTCATTTGATCCTTCACCTTCTGTTCTTTCTTTTGTTTTTGGCACATTCAGTTGCTGCCTGATATTTATTTACATCAGCTTTGATTTCCATTCCTGCTTGATGCCGATATGCTTCTGCTAAATTAAGCAGAGAAGTCATCTTAGAATTATTCTCCTTGTCTTTCAAAACTTTCACTACATTTGGGTCTTGTGAGGTCAGCAGATGTGTGTGGAGTCCCACAATTGCAGATCTATACATGTGATCAATTTCGAGGAGGCCCATCCCTCCTTCGGAATGGGGAATATATATTCTTGGTATACACTGATTTTTATAAATCATTTGAGCATGAAGCATCCTTCTTGTTTTCATGTCTAATCTATCCAATACATTTTGTGGCCATTTAATTGCTCCAAAACTGTAAGTTAGAACAGGAAGAACAAATTGGTTTATAGCTTAGATTTTGTTCCTAAATGTCAGCACTGTTTTCAGAATTAGTCTTCTAAAGTATTCCTTACTAAGTTGTACTCACATTTATTCATGTTTTATAGTTGAGCCTTCATCAATTCCCAAATATTTATATACTCCCTCTTGTTCCATTTCTTTTATAGCACATTCTTGTCCCAAATTGATGTTTTCCTGGTGCTGCAGTTTTCCTGCTTTAAAAGTTGTTTTTGCACACTTATCAAGACCAAGTGACATATTATCTGAAAACGTTTTGACAACCTTCAGCTGTGCTTTCAGTTCCTTATCTGATAAGCCGTACAGTTTTAAATCGACAAAGAAAAGATAAGTCTTTACACTTTGTTGTTTTTAGGAGCCAAATTGTAGCCATGGTGTAAGCTGTTAAGTAAACAGCTTAATGGGTTAATGGCAGGGCAGAATAGCAGCGATGACGAGTGTGTCACCCTGGAATATCCCCCTTTGAATTTGTATCCCTGGGATAGTGTGTGTCATAGTTTAAATGCAAAGTGGTCTGCCACTGTTTCATGGTCACTTTAATGTAGTCTCAGTGTAGGGTGTATCTTATACATTTTAAGCACTCTCTTGTCCATGAATGTGGGATACTATCAAATGCTTTTTTATAGTCAGTCCATGCCATCCTTAAATCCTTCCCCTTTTTACAGTTCTCCAGTGTGACTTTAACAGCAAATGATTCTTTGTTCCATATGACTTTCTTTTATTGCCCTTTTGTTCTCCTGCCATAATTGAGTTATCTTCTAAATGACTGTAAACTTTGTCAGTATCATTTCCCGTGTATAGTTTATACGTCATCAGAAGGCAAGTTATTGGCCTATAATTTTTGGGGTAGCTTGCATGTTCACTGTTAATAGCATTGTTTTGCCTGTTAGCCAGGTTGATGTCTGTTCAGGGTGCGCATATAACTAGTTCTTACTCGTGGCTAACTCTTTGTGCAAAGATGTTAATGCTTTTAACCAAAAGCTAGGTGCTGCATCTGGGCCTGGGTTTTTCCAATTAGAGGCTTTTCTTAACTTGGTTTTATTTTATTTATTTATTTAAATTTGTTGACCGGGAGTGTCCGACTGGACGTGGGTCCATTTTCAGCGGAGGCCCGGGGAGAAAAGCTCCACAGTAAAATAAACAGACAGTAGTTGCATTGGATTACATGGCGATTAACAATTTAACATAGAAATTACTAACAACATATTTACAGATGAAGAACATAGTACATCAGTAGACAACTAGAATCTTTATCTGTGAAGTACATAACAGGCATTAACAAATGTAACAATGAGAAGTTCCTGCTGTATAATAAGTACTAGGCTTATGAGCATCTGAGCTTGCTATCATGAAGGTAGTTAGTGGAGGTGAAAGAAAGGTAGTAGTTGGATGGGGTGGATGATATTAGAGTGGGAGTTGCAAGGGCATAGCCAGCATGTTTTTAGGTGCGCTTTTAATAAAGTTTTGAAGTTGGTGCATGATGGTACGGAGGTAATTGTGGGTGGGAGTGAGTTCCATAATTTGGCTATGGCGCAAGAGAGTAGTGCTTCACCAGCAGAGTTATTGGCTTTAGTGATCTGCAAGTGATTTTTGTTGCTGGATCTTAGTGACCTGGTGGTACGATAGGGTTGGAGTAGATTCTGGAGGGATGGGACATTTAGTGGATGGTTTACTAGTTTGTGGGAGTGAGAGTTGATACCACTGAAGGAGGTGAGGGAGTTCAAGCCAGCCCAGTTCAGCAAGTGAGAGACAGTGGCGACTACGGTAGGATGCCCCTGTGGCGAATTTGGCGATTTTGTTGTAGCAGGTCTCTAGCTTGTTTAGATCACATTGCCTTAGGTTGGTATATACTGGAGAGGCATAAAGTAGGGTGGAGATAAAGTGGGAATTTGCTATTGAAATCTTTGCTGCTTTGGTGAGAAATTGTTTATTTCTGTATAATGCTCCTAGTTTTTTGTGGACTTTTTTTATGGTCATGGATATGTGAATGTCAAATTTTAGTTTGTCTATTTCCACTCCTAGCAATTTGGTGTGTTCTGTTGGGTATATAGTGGTGTTGTCTTTTGCTGTGATGTTAAAGTGAGAGTTGTTTTGAGTATGTTTGGTGGGTTGGAAGATGAGTAGTTTAGTTTTGTTTGGGTTGAGTATTAATTGGGCATCGGATAACCATGTTTCAACAGAGGAAAAGGCTTCCTGTGTGACTTTTTGCAGTTTGGGTATGGACTGGGCTGAGCAGATGATGGTTGAGTCATCTGCGTATTGGATGAGTGTGCCATGTTTGGTGGCAGAGGCTAGATTATTGGTGTAAACAGAGAAAAGTAGGGGTCCAAGGATGGATCATTGGGGAACCCCTATGGAGACAGGTAGTTGGGGAGATATGTCATTCTGCCATACAACGGATTGTTGGCGGTCAGACAGGTAACTCTGAAACCAGTTGGTGACTGATTGTGAGAAGGATAGGTTATTGAGGACAGAGATAAGTTGTTTGTGTGGGACCATGTCAAATGCTTTAGATAGGTCTAGGAAAGTAGCAGAGGAGAGATAGCCATTGTTTTTATGCTGAAGGATAGTGTTAGTAAAGGAGAGTAAGGCAGTGGTGGTGCTATGGTTTGGTCAGAAACCATGCTGAGTACTGGAAAGGAGGTTGTTAGTAAGGAGGTAGTGTGAGACCTGAGAGTGTATGCATCTCTCTAGTATTTGAGAGTGGAGAGAGAATAGCTATGGGGCGGTAATTGGTTAGTTCTGCAGAGGGTCCGCCTTTGTGGAGGGCAATTATATGTGAGACTTTCCACAATGTGGGAATGTAACTTTCTGACAGATCGGTTAATCAAGATGGATACTGGGTAGGCCAGAGCATCAGCTGCGATTTGTAGGTATTCACTTGGGTGGTTGTCTGCTGCTAATTTGGTGGGTTTAAGTTTAGTTAAGAGTTTTTTTTTTTATGTTGGAGGTAGGTACAGGAGAAAAAGAGAAGGCAGTGGGGAGATTACTAGTTGAAGGTGTGGGTTGGAGGGGAGAGGGGTTGTGTTGTTTAGCTAGTGATAGTATGGTTGGGAGAAGTGTGTGTTGAATGAGGTAGCAATATTTTCTGAGGAGTGAGGGATGTTAGGAGGAGGGGTACTGACTACCTGGGTGGAGGATGGAGTTTATGGAGTACCAGAATTTTGGGGCTGTGTTGTGAGGAGTCTAGGGCAGACCGGTAGTACTGGAATTTGTCCAGTTTTATTAGCTTTTTGACTCTATTGCGTAGTTCTAGGAATGTTTGTCTAGCTGCGGGGGTTCTGGTTTTGCGCCAATGCTCCCAGGCTTTATCCCTGTTTTTCATTTCTGACTTAGTGGTTTTCTGTAGCCATGGGGAGGGTTGTGCTTTGGTTCTGGAAAATCTTATGGGGGCATGGTAATTAAGGATGTTCAGGAAGGTAGTATTAAAAAATTCAACTGCGTCATCTAGACTGAGGTACTTTAGAGCATGCCAGTTACATTCTTTGAGGGATGAGATGAATGTGAGTGGGTTAAAGTTTATTTTTTTACGTATTTGACGATAGATGACAGGTTTAGCTTGGTACAGGTATTTTTTGAGTAGGAATGTTGGGGAGTGATCACTGAGGCTATCTGATAAGCAGCCTGTTATATATGACTGGGGGTTCTTGCTGACTAGTATCCAATCCAGGGTAGTGTGCTTGCTGGAGTTTTTATTTATCCTTGTTGGTGACTGGACTAGTTGGGTGAAGCCGTGATGCATGATGGGTTGGATTGTTGCCAGAACAGGATTGCCAGTCAATATTGAAATCACCTAAGATGATAGTTTCTTGGGGGAGATGGTGGGAAGACCAGCTGAGGAGGTTTTCTAGTGGAGGGATGTTTTGGCCAGGTGGGAAGTAGCATCCAATTATGTTGATGGTTTTGTTTTGGTTAATTTTGAGGTTGGTATATATTATTTCTTCATTGCCTATTTGTGGAGCTGATGATTTTAAGATCTGGATGTTTAGATGCTGTTTAAATATTATAGCTACACCACCTCCTTTTTTGTCTAGCCGGTCTACTCTTAGTATGCCGTAACCTGTAGGGAGTATTTGCTCACTGGTAATGTGAGGTTTTAGCCAGGTTTCTGTCAGGATGACAATATCTGGGGAGTATAAGTCAATGGTGGCATGGAGTTCATGGACTTTGTTGGATATACTTCTAATATTTAGGCTTAGTAGAAGGAAGTCACTTGGCTTTCTATTGGGTGTAAAATGGGAGACGTTGTGGTTTCTAATCTGATTATGAGGATTGGGGTTGGAGATGGTAGGGCCAGGGTTGGGGTGGATGTCTCCACTTAGGGCTAGTTTTGATATGCATGAGATTATTAATTTTCTCAGTTTTTTAATGTTTTTGTTTATAATGGAAACTTTATGATTGTGCTCTGTGGGTAATAGGTATGGTGGGAGGGTTACTATGTTAAGTTGTAGGGATGCTTTACGTTTGAGTAATATAGTTGGTAGAATATGTATGGGGTGCATAGGGATGGTTCTTGAGCTGGTGGGAGGGGAGCTGCGTATGGGTGAGACATGGGTGGTGGTGTGAGTAGTAGTACAGTGGTAGTGGTTAAGTGGGGGAATGATGGAGCTTTGGTAGGATGTGAGATATGCAAGGAGAGTGCATGCAGTGAGCAAAGGAAAGGTATGCTTGTACATGTCAGTTGAGGAGGTGTGAAATTAGAGGGAATATGGATGAGGTAGTGTTGGGTTAGCACTGTGGTTGGCTATTGGAAATATGGGAGGGGTTTGAGTGCAATAAAGGTGGGACCACTGGGGGTGGGAGGGAATAGAGGGCAGGGTGGGGAGCGAAGCGGGTAGAGACCCTGTTTCAATCTCTCTGGCTGTTACTTCATCCCATTTCATATCTTCAACATATAAACTTCTTATTCTTTTACTTCTATCCATTTAGCATCTTTGTTCCACACAATCTTCATAGATACATCTCCAAAATTTATCTGTTTCCTCTATTTTTGGTGGTCTTTCAATTCCTTTTACCTTGTTTCCCAATTCTCTATAGAACTTTTTTGGGTCATCAATAAATTGCTTATTTTGTAGGTTTCCTTTATATTTATCTGTGTATTTTCTACCTGTGCTGAGATTTTTTGTTTATTTGTGATAGTGCATGATAGAGCCTGGTCTGTTCTAATACTGGGCATTGCTTTTATCACATCTATCTATCTTAGTATTTTTGTTGAACAAGAACTTATTTGTACAAGTTATGGAACTGTCCCAAAATTCTCCCTTGGGATTCCTGCTTTAATTTCTCCAAGTCTTTTGGGTTTCTAATACAATGACAGGTATGGACCACATTCCTAAGTCAAAGTATGATTAAAGTTCATGAAATTAGTATAGTTTCAATCTTTGTCAGCCAGTAGTGCTCTTCGCAGCACCCGCTATGTGCCCAGTAATAACTCTTTCTGTAGTTTGTATGGAGTTACGTAGTAGGAGTGGTAACATATCTAAGTACGATTGTAAATCCTTTTCTATAAAAAACAAGTAATCTCTGTGGTATCCCCGAAGTCTCAGAACAACCCATTAAAGTGTAGTGGGTCCAAAAATAAAACCGAATAAGAAACGTCTCTGTGTGGAAGATTTTCAGTCCATATATTTCTAGTTAATCACTGTATATTAGTCAGATCAGAGAATAGTAGTAGAAGTAGCGAACCATGAAGCATCCTTCTTGTTTTCCTATCTAATCTATCCAACATGTTTTGGTGCTAGTCAGTCACTCCAAAACTAAGTTAGGGTAGGAAGACTCCTGCGGTATGGTGTAGTTGGTGTGATGATCTTCGTGTTTTACTGTTGCTGTCATTACATTTGGGTAATGTGCTTGCAGGTTGCCCTCAGTTGGCCTGATTAACAAAGTCTTGGGTCCTGCGTCGGTTGCTTTCCCTAATTCCATGACGTCAGGTTGTCAGGGGTATGAAACATGCAGCAGACACCAGTCAGGTTGTCTGGTATGAAACATGCAGCAGACACCATTATATCAGTCTTTCTTGCCGTGCGGTGCCCGAAGCAGAAGCAGTTCGCAAGTGCCAGTCGGCCAACTCATGAAGTTTTCATTTCAGAAAGCTAAAAGCTAAGTACCCCGTTAGGGAAACTTTTTCTTGCTCCTTCCGATGTCTGTCAGTAAAAGTTAATAATTGCATTACTTGTGGAAAGCAAATACCTCATAAAGATTTTAATTCGTACTGTATTCCTTGTCTAGGCCCTGACCACGATGTACCTTGCTGTCGGTTTTGTGCTTTATTTAATCAGCGCACTATCAGTCGTCTGTATATTCCTGCCTCTGAATATTTCGGTTCTCTGTTTAATTGTCCAGAAATGTCGTCTTGTTAGCCATGCGGCTACCAGGATTCCAAAAAAACCGCAAAGATAAAGACAGAGACAGGCCGCCGAGGTCCATAACTGCCTACAACGCTTCTCTTAAGCCAGTCGCCAGTTCACTGGTACTCAGTGAGGTGCTTTCGCAGCCACTGATACCCGCTACTTGTGATTCGCAGGCCTCTACTGAGACCCATTCGGAGTCCAGTATGCATTGAGATACTTCAACTATGGAACCCGCGGATGTCTCTACCTTGGATGGTTCCGGAGCTGCTGTGCAGGCACTGGCTTCTGAGGGTGTATTCAGGCTTATGGACTTGCATATTAATTCAACGCCTCCTTCATTACTAAGGCCTAAATCTCAATCCATGTCTAAAACAACAAAGCCCAGGCCACATGCTCAGGCCTCTATCCGTAAAAAACAAATGATAAAAATGGCTGAAGATTTAATAACTTTAATCAGGGGTAGCTAACCCTCCCCCCCCTTCTAAGAGACCTAGGGCTGAGCTTGATTATGAATCCTTCTGATCAGGATTCTGTTTTTTCTGACTCTTCTGATGACCTGGAATTGTCCTTACTTATGAGGATTCTGATGCAGCGAACTCCATTCCATCTGCTTCCCCTCCTGAGGATTTTTCTTTTGGGGAAAACTTGCATACTCTAAGGGAGCATTTTCACTGTGAAAGCCAGTAATTTTCTGATTCAGAAAAGAGGCTTAGGGATTTCCTTCTCCTACCTCAGCATAGGCTTTTGGCTATTCCTCCTGTACTAGACATTGTTGATGCTTTCTCGGAATCCAGTTTGGCCCCTGATTCCCTGCCTCTTGCTCCCAGTAAACTTGACCGATACTACAGGGTCCCAGAGTCCCACAAGTTCCTTTTCAAAAATCTTATTGCAGATCCAGATACTATTTCACAGGGGCCCAAGGGCATTAAGGCTTCTACTGCTAAAAATCCTACCTCTTCTGATAGAGACTCCAGGGCGCTGGATAGATGGGGTAAAAAGGTTTATACTTCAGCAACCTTGGCAATTAGAGCTTTAAACTGCCAATTTCATATGTTAAAATATCAGCAACATGTTATTGGACTGCTTAAACAGAAAATTATGTTGATTCCTAGCTGTGTGGAAAAAAAAAAAGACTTACAGAATTTTAATGCATTTTGTTGAACAAGTTGGAAAACATAATTTGCAATGTGGTTTTTATTCTTTAGAGGCCTTTTGCAGGGCTCCTGTTACTGGGTCTGTGCTTAGAAGGCATGCTTGGCTTAAGGAGCAATCTTTGCCTGATCGTGTTAAAGCTAAATTGTTGGATGCTCCCTTTAAATCAGGACCGCCTGTTTGGCAACAAGGCTGAAGAAGTTCTTAAAAAGATGGACAATAAAGCTAAATCTATGCAGACTGTTAAAGATTTTTTTTACAAGTTCAGCCTCCTAGAGTTAATAGGCACTGGCCCTCTAAGAATTGGTCCTTTCCAGCCCCTTCCAGGTCTTCTCAGGCCTAACCCAGACACAGCAAAAGTCCCAGGTTTCAGTCCCATGGGACTCGCCGAACTAAGCAGTGGGGGGGTCTCCACTTCCAAGTCTGGAATAACAAGACACCACCCTATGGTAAACTGTCTCAATGACTTCCTTTTAAAATCTCCAAGCACTTGACTTCTGACCGCTCCATTGGGAGGAAAGATTGCTCTTCATGCAAGGAACTGGGAACTCATTACCCAGGACAAATGGGTTTTAAATATAGTGTCCCATGGATACAGATGTTGCCAATGCAAGTGGGTGGCTGGACCTACCCCCACATCAGTGGGCAGAGGCTCAAAAACAAGTACTTTCTCTCAAGTATGGGGGCTATTCAACTGGTACCGGAAGAGGAAAAGGGACAAGGTTTCTACTCCAGACATTTCCTGGTACCCAGAAAAGACAAATCATGGCGTCCAATCCTGGACCTGTCTACTCTAAACACCTTCCGGGAGATTCCAAAATTCTAGATGCTGACTCTTCACCAATTACTTCCTATGCTAGGCAAAGATGCTTGGTTGGCAACACTAGATTTAAAAGAAGCATACCTGCACATCCCAATCAGGGAATCTTGCAGAAGATACCTACACTTCAAAGCAGGCTACACGCATCAGTTCTCTGCACTGCCCTTTGGCTTAGCCACTGCACCCAGGATATTCACAAAGTGCCTGTCTCCAGTTATTGCATTTTGCAGACAAAGAAGTATTCAGATATACCCATACCTGGCCGATTGTCTAATTCAGGCAGAAAGCCAAGACATACTTTTGAATCATCTGGCGTTTGTAAAAAGGGTTCTAACTTGTCTGGGTTACACCATAAACGAAAAGAAATCACAACTGGTACCCTGTCAACAAACTTACATTCCTGGGAGCAAGCTTGAATACAACTTCCCAGATGACTTGCCTCACGCCAGAAAAGCAAATTCATTTGACAACCTACTTCAAGCAAATGGCCACAAAAACCCTGCTTGTCTGCAAGACAAATACTGCAAGCCTTGGGGTTCATGGCCTCCTGCATTCTTCTAATTCCATGTGCAAGACTGCATATGAGGAAACTACAGTGTTATCTAAAAAGCCTATGGAGTCAACATTCTCACAGCCTAGAAACAATGAATCCTATCATACCTTGCTTGCGCCTAGAGTTCCTTAGGTGGGCAGAGCCCTGCCACCAAAACAAGGGACTACCTTTCACACTACCCCCTGCCACCCAAACCCTAACTACAGATGCATCAGACTATGCATGGGAGGCTCACCTGACAGGGAAGTGCATTCAGGGCAAATGGAACCCACATCAAATGCACCTGCATATCAATCAAAAAGAAATGTTAGCTGTACAGAATGCTCTGACAGCTTTCAAGGACTACATTCTTCCAGGACAACTAATGGTAAAGACTGACAACACCACAGTTACGTGGTACATAAACAAGCAGATGGGTACATATTCTTACCCCCTCTGCAGACTAGCCATGGCATTGTGGAACACAGCATTGAGCTACCAAGTGCACCTACAAACTCAATTCCTGCCAGGAAAATTAAATACACTGGCAAACGGACTAAGCAGAAACCTCATGGACCCACACAAGTGGAAACTGGACCCAAGGATTTTCAACATGTTGACAAGCGAATGGGGGGGCCCAGATATAGACCTGTTTGCCTCCCCTAAAACTACCAATTTGACAAATTTTGCCCAAGGATTCCCCACAAACAAGCCTGGAAAGTGGATGCTCTGTCCATCAGCTGGAAAAACCTATCAATCCATGCCTTCCCCCTGCTGCAACTGCTCTCCAAAGTACTACTAAAACTCAAACAGGACAAACCAAGGACGATTTCGATTGCTCCAGACTGGCTGCGCCAAACACTGGTACCCCCTCCTGCACAGTGTGTCACGGTTATCTCCATGGCACCTGCCTCAGACTCGCATCCCTGCTGTCTCAGCAGGAGAACCAGATTCTGCACCCTCTGCTTCCAACACTGAACCTTGCAGCCTGGCTAATTACTTAAACTCTCCCTTACCATCCCTCAGCAAACCTGTGATGGATGTCATCTTAGAGGCAAGGAGGCCTAGTACTAGAAAATCTTATGCTGAAAAATGGAAAAGATTCTGTGCCTGGAACCAGTCTCAAGAGATGAGCGCAGCAGCACCCAATTTACCTCAGATTTTACAATACTTAACTGAGATGCTTCACAAGGGCCTGTCTTTTTCCTCCATTATAATCCACACCTCAGCCGTTTCAGCTTATTATAACACAGAACCTCCCCTCTTCTCTCATCCACTGCTCAAGCAGTACCTCAGAGGGGCCAAAAATTTGAGACCACCCAGGAGAGCTCCAACCCCAGCCTGGGACCCTAACTTTGTATTGGCGAAACTCACTCTACGTCCTTTCGAGCCAGCTGCTACTGCAGACTTAAAATTTATTTCCTGGAAAACAGCTTTCCTTTTAGAAATCACTTCAGTGGAAGGGTATCTGAATTACAGGCCCTTATGGCAGTGGAGCCTTTCATCATTTTTCATGTGGACAGGGTGTCACTTAGAACCAAGCCATCCTTCATGCCCAAGGTGTGGTATCCAGTGTGGCTCTTAATCAGTCCATTCATTTGCCAAACTTTTTTCCCAATCCACAGAACCAAAGGGGAACGGATTCTGCATTCCTTGGATGTGCACAGGCAACTTAGATTTTACTTGGACAGGACTAAACCTCAAAGAAAATCTGAACTGCTGGCAGCATTTGCTGCAGGGGGGTGGCTAGTTCAAAACAAACCATTTCTAGATTGATAAGCCATTGCATTCATTTCTGCTATAAGCACCATGGAAAACCTATCCCCCAGGGGATCAGACCTCACTCCACCAGGACTGCATCTACTTCTACAGCCTTTCTCAGAGGCATTCCTACCAGGGACATCCTAGAAGCTGCTACCTGGAGTTCTGTACATAGTTTCACCAAGCATTATCATTTGCCAGTTGTCTCTAAATCCAGAGCTGGCTTTTCCCACTACAGTCTTGCATGGTCTTATAGCTGGTCCTAATGCTATTCTAAACTCCTACTCCCAACCATAGCTTTGGGAATCTACCCAAATGTAATGACTGCAACAGTGAAACACGAAGAGCATAGTACAGTTGTGTGCACTTACCAAAAATGTACATCTTAGAGTGTGTTCACTGTTGCAGTCCTGGTTACCCTCCCTCCTGCCTCCTAACTTTTTTTGGCTATACGTCTGCTATCCTTTACTATGCTTAAAAGCCTTTTTGGTGTATTTGCTTTTTTGTTGGTGGTATACCTTTGTGATGTCCTTCAAGGATGCATCTGCAGTCGTAACATATGGGCCGTCCTGCCTCAGGCAGCCCCTCGGTCGGCCGGATTCCAAAGTCTGGGTCCGGCCTCGGCTGATGTCGCACTTTCCCCGACGTCAGAGCATCTGGGGTATAAAAGCATCAGCCAATGCCATTTTCCTCAGTCTTTCTTGCCGCGTGGTGCCCGAAGCAGCAGCAGTTCGCAAGTGCCGGTCGGTCAGCTCCTGTGATTCAGCTACCGAAGACTTCGAAAAAGCTAAGTACCCCGTTGGGGACTCTTTCTTGCCTCAGCCGATGTCAGATAAAGTAAATAATTGTTTAACTTGTGGGAAACAAATACCTCATAAGAATTTCCACTCTTACTGCCTCCCTTGCTTAGGCCCAGACCACGACGTCTCGGCCTGTTCAGCCTGTGCTTCCTTCAACCGACGAACTCTTAGACGTCGGTCGGAGTTTGCAGAGGAATTCTTTGGGGCTAATTTTGCATATAAGATGCCGTCGGAGACTCGACTGCATTTGGTGAAAAAACGGAAGGACAAGGACCGACACTCGCGGCCCGCGGTTTCGGCTGAAACCACGGTTAGGCCTACCGCGAGTGTCTCGGTTTCAGCCGAAACAGAGTCCTCGGTACTTCCTTTAACCGAATCCACTCAACTGACCACCGCGGCCCTGGAGGCCCCGGCTGAGTCGGCTACTGAGCTACCTACTGAAACCAGTGTCCAGGAAATAGCCGACACCATTCCTTTGGACAAGTCTACTCCTGCACTTGGTGCAGCCAGACCCCCTGCTTCCATGTCCATTAAGGCTTTTTCCAGGGCTAAAGCTGCTAAACTTGCTAAAGCTTTGCCTCCCAAGACTACCTCTCAGACACCTTCTTCTAGTTCTCAGATCCTCAGCCTTGCAGAGGATCTTATCTCTTTAATTAGAGGTTCTCAGCCTCACCCGGACAGGGGCTCTCAACCACCACCAGACAAAAGGCCCAGGACTGAGATCTCTGAGTGGCACTCTTCAGATGAGTCTACGGATGGATCTGTGTTGTCAGATCACCAGGAGGAGGCTTATTCGGCCTACAAGGATTCTGATGCTGAAGAATCTATCCCTTCGGCCTCCCCTCCTGAAGAGTTTTCCTTTGGTGAGACACTACACTCAGAGAACATTTTCAATGGCAGGGTCAGGAATTTTCTGATTCTAGAAAGAGATTAAGGACCTTTTTACATTTACCTCAGCATAGGCCCTTAGCTATACCTCCTGTTTTGAATGTTATTGATGATGTGTACAATGATGTTAGTACAGCCCCTGATTCTCTCCCTCCGGCTCCTGCCAAACCTGATAGATACTACAGGGTCCCGGATTCTCATCTACATCTGTACAAGGCCCATTCTGCAGACCCAGACACTATTTCTCAGGGCCCAAAAGGGGTTGCAGCTGCCACTGCCAAAAATCCTCTACCTTTTGAAAGGGAGTCTAGAGCTTTAGAGAGATGGGGAAAGAAGGTATATACTTCTGCAACTCTTTCCATGAGGGCATTAAATTGTCAATTTCATATGAAACAGTACCAAGAGTATTTGTTAGATGAATTGCATAAGAAGCTTTCCTCTTCTGAACCCCTTGACCGTAAATCCCTTCAGGATCTGGTACATAACTCACAGCAGGTTAGTAATCATTTTTTGCAGTGTGGTTATGATGCACTGGAAGCTTCATGTAGGTCAGCTATGACTGGGGCAGTTATTCGTAGGCATGCCTGGTTGAAGGAACAATCTTTACCAGACCATGTTAAAGCTAAACTCCTGGATGCTCCAATGGAAAAACAAAAATTATTTGGTTCCTCGGCTCAGGAGGTCTTAAAGAAGTTTGACGAAAAGGCAAAATCTGTGCAAACAGTTAAGGACTTTCTGCAAGTACAACCACCGTGATTCAGCAGAAACTGGCCTACTAAGAATTGGTCCTTTCCAGACTCTGACAGATCCCAGAGGGGGCAGGAACAGGCGTCCCAGAGGTAGAGGGCAAGCTAGAGGCTCCTACAGAGGCCATCAGTGGCAGCCTACCAACCAGAGAGGTAGTGCAGGAACAGCAGGAACAACTACTACACCTGGACAGACTCAATGACTTTCCTTTGATTCCGCCGACCAGGGCTCAATTGGAAGCACCATTGGGCGGGGAAAGCTTTCTTTATTCTCAAAAAACTGGCATTACATTAAAAGGGACACATGGACACTGCAGATAATAGACAAAGGATACAGGTTCCACTTCCACACTTTGCCAAGAAGAAATGGAATGCCAAACCTGCCACCAAATCAGAGGGCAGAGGCTTTAAAGCAGATGAACAACTTAATACAAATGAAAGCCATAGAAAAGGTACCTCTTTCAGAACAAGGCCAAGGATTTTACTCCAGATTATTCCTTGTTCCAAGAAAAGAAAATCAATGGAGGCCTATTCTCGACCTGTCCGCACTGAATACTTACCTCATTGTGCCAACATTCAAGATGCTGACCCTACAGCAACTTCTTCCCATGCTGGGCAAGGAGTCTTGGCTGGTGACTCTAGATCTCAAGGAGGCATACCTGCATGTCCCTATTCGGCAAAGTTGCAGAAGACACCTCAGATTTCTTGCAGGAACAGAGCATTATCAATTCTCAGCATTGCCCTTTGGCTTATCTACTGCGCCCAGAGTATTCACGAAATGCCTGGCATCAGTAATTGCACACTGCAGACTTCAGGGATTCAAATCTACCCATATCTGGACGACTGCCTTATACAAGCGGACAACAAGAAAAATTTGATAAAGGACTTGGACTATGCCATCCACCTATTACAGGCCTTGGGATACACAGTCAACATCCAAAAATCAAGACTTGTTCCATCCCAAAGGATAACCTTTTTGGGTGCAGATCTAGACACAACCACCCAAATGGCCTTTCTCACAGAAGAAAAACAAAAACAACTTCCGGATTACTACTTGAATCTGACAAGACAAACTCAGCTAACTGCAAGGAAAATCCTGCAGGCCCTGGGTTACATGGCATCCTGCATAATTCTGATTCCATAAGCCAGGCTGCATATGAGAGAATTACAATGGTACCTAAGGAGTGTATGGTCTCAGCACAGTCACAGTTTGGAAACTTTGATACCAATCATTCCTTGCCTTCAAAAGTAATTTCTGTGGTGGGCTTAAGCCTGCCAGTCCAACAGAGGGTTGCCTTTCAACAAACCAAAAACAAAACAAACCATCACCACGGACGCTTCAGACCGAGGATGGGGAGCACACATGAAGGGCTAATGTATCCAAGGCCTATGGTCTCAAGGGCAGCTGCGCATGCACATAAACCAAAAGGAAATGCTGGCAGTGATGCACACAATCGAGGCCTTCAAACCTTTCCTCCATCAAGGCCACCTGTTAATAAGGACAGACAACACCACAGTCATGTGGTACATAAACAAGAAAGGAGGCACGCATTCCTACCCTCTATGCAGGCTGGCCATGAATCTATGGGAACTATGCTTGAAACTCAATATCCAACTACAGTCCCAGTTTGTGCCAGGGAAAGTAAATGCTCTGGCAGACAGCTTAAGCAGAACTACCATGGATGCACACGAATGGATGCTGCACCCAGACATCTTTCTACTCATAACACAAGCATGGGGAAAGCTGGAGAAAGATCTGTTTGCCTCGCCCCACAATCATCAGCTGAAGACATTCTTCTCAAGGACATACCACCCACAAGCTTGGAGGGTGGACTCTCTTTCAGCTGGAAAGCTCTAAAAGTCTGTGCCGTCCCACCTCTCCCATTAATGTCCAAGGTTTTACTGAAGATCAGGGCAGAACAGCCAAGAGTGATTCTGATAGCTCCAGATTGGCCAAGGCAGCACTGGTACCCACTATTGAGGAGCATGTCACAGGCGAAACCGTGGCCTCTCCCCCTATGGCCACTTCTTCTGACGCAGAACAATTTCAAGATGATGCATCCCAACTTGAAAACATTGCAGCTAACTGCCTGGAAAATTCCATAAACCCCCCTCAAAATAACTTATCACAGAGAGTAAAGGACATTATTATGGAAGCTCGCCGGCCTTCCACAAAGAAGACATACTCAGCAAAATGGAAAAGATTTCTCATTTGGAACACAACAAAAGGCTTAGATGTGACTGTGGCGAGCATGGTACATATTCTGGAATACTTAGCAGAATTGTTCCACAATGGCCTGTCCTATTCTTCCATTAAGATTCATGCCTCAGCAATTTCAGCAGAATACAATGTTGATCCACCTATCTTCTCGCATCCTCTCCTCAGGCAATTTCTGAGAGGAATCAAAAACATCAATCCTCCAAGGAAACCACCTTTACCTACTTGGGATCTCAACTTTGTGCTGGAGAAACTAACACTTCCTCCCTTTGAACTAGCAGCATCGGCGGATCTACAGTTTCTGTCTTGGAAAACTGCATTCCTTCTGGCCATAACTTCAGCAAGAAGAGTATCTGAGTTACAAACTTTAATGGCAGTACAGCCATTTCTTATCTTCCATCAGGACAGAGTTTCATTGAGAACCAATCCTACTTTTATGCCAAAGGTGGTATCTAAGGTATCCTTGAACCAAGCTATTCACTTGCCTACATTCGTCCCAAATCCACAAAATAAAGGGGAAAAACTTCTACACACTTGGATATACACAGACAACTACGCTACTACTTGGACAGAACTAAAAGTTACAGAAAGACTGACCAACTCCTTGTAGCATATGCTGCTGGGGTACAAGGAAAAGCAATTTCCAAACAGACAGTTTCAAAGTGGATAGGAAATTGCATTCGATTTTGTTACTCCTTTCATGGAAAGACTGTTCCTGCAAACATTAGGCCTCATTCCACGAGGGCCACAGCCACCACTACAGCCTTCCTAAGAGGGGTGGCTACCAAGGACATTTTAGAAGCTGCTACATGGAGCTCCGTGCATACATTTGCCAAACATTACAATTTACCTTTATACTCCAGATCCAGAGCAGGTTTTGCTACAGCAGTCCTGCAGGGTATCTTAACTACACCATCCTTTTCTTAGTACCTCCTCCCCCAGATTGGCTATGGTATTCTACCCATATGTTATGACTGCAGATGCATCCTTGAAGGACTTAGTACAGTTTTGTACCTACCATAAATGTAGATGTCCGATAGGTATGCATCTGCAGTCAGGTTTACCCTCACTCCTTCCCCTCTGTGGTATTCCTAGGGTGCTTACCCCTCCATTAGCTAGCTGGGGGATCTATTATGGTTTATTTGTTTGTGTATATATGTATATATTTTGGAAAATGTTTGGAATTTATTGCATTCCTCCAAATTTGGCCTTCCTAGAGGGCACCTGGCATCTGGGGCAAGAAACACTGAGGAAAATGGCGTCGGCTGATGCTTTTATACCCCAGACGCTCTGACGTCGGGGAAAGTGCGACATCAGCCGAGGCCGGACCCAGACTTTGGAATCCGGCCGACCGAGGGGCTGCCTGAGGCAGGACGGCCCATATGTTATGACTGCAGATGCATACCTATCGGACATCTACATTAATGGTAGGTACAAAACTGCACTTTTTTATGTTTAATTGCTCCTCATTAGGGGGCACCTGGCATCTGGGGCAAGAAAAACTGATGTAATGGCATTGGCTGCAGGTTTCATACCCCTGACATCATTGAAGGGACAGCAACCGACGCAGGACCCAAGACTTTGTTAATCAGGCTGACTGAGGGCAACCTGCAAGCAAATTACCCAAATGTAATGGCTGCAACAGTGAATACACTCTAACATCTACATTTATGGTAAGTGTACACAACTATACTTTTCAAAGTAACAAGTAGAATCTTTAGCATTCTGCTGCTGTAACCCTTGTATATAAAATCCCTTTGTAGTTCCTAGAGGTTGTTGAAGTCTCTGGTTTCTTTCAATAGTCTGGTCAGACCTTATTCTCTGAGACGTCATAACATTTCTGTATATCAAGGGATGCATACTGTGGATACTGAGCAGTATGTTCACCCTGGTAGGCTCTCTACCTTCCCCCAGGTTTTTGATTATGGTGAAATCTTGGCACACTTTCTTTAAATATATGCAGGGCAGGCATTGCCAGGGAATTATTCTAAATGGTTTCCAGTAGTCTGTTTCAAGTAATATAGCAGCCATTGAATGAAAGAGGTAACATTTTTGCTTCACCAATGTTGCATGTAAAGAATGCAGCACAATTGTGTTTTTCAAGTTAGATCACTATTACTGTATGGTTTCTCTCCCTTTATCCCCACTTCATCTCTTGTACTTATCCTGGTGCTGGAGTGAGTACATGTTCAGTTCCCCCAAGTTTTCATTCTAGTTGCTTTGTCTGGTCATCCTGTCCCTTGGGAAGTATATACTTGGCCTTGCTCTAAGGAGGGTATTTCTTGGTGGACAGCAAACCATTTCTGCTCCTGTGCAGGTCACCAAACGTATTAGTTTTTGTCAGGAGTAGCTTAGTGACTGCCCTGCCTGTACTTACTGAGGACAGGAAATGACAATAGTGTGGGCTGTCTCCTTATACTGTGAATGTAGTGACATCCTTTGGGGAGAGGAGTCATCCCTCCACCTGTTTGTGGGTGGGAAGAATGTTGGACCATTTGATTCTGACATCCCAGCATTTACCACTGCAGCAGTGATCATACTTTAATATTGACGCAGTAGTGGTTTCTACAGGAGGCTAGGAGACATGACACCAAGTTTTTATTCTGTGCAAGGCCATCACCTGTACAGGCTGCAGTTCCTCTAGTTTTGCAATACACCAAACCAAAGAAGGGCGAAGTCTCCTTATAGGAAGTAATCTTTGCCAGTGAGCGGTGTACACTACACCAGCAGCGATTCCCTGTCATGTATCATCTTTACCCACCACATTAAGCAAAACGCAGACATGCCTTTCAAGAAGTAGTTAAAAAATACACCTGAACAATACCTAAGCCTCAGAAGTACGCATTTATACTTCACAAACCATTTGTCATTCTGATTCTGAGCAACTGGACATTTCTGTGCCTGTGCATTCTCTCATTATGATGAGGTGTAACCTATTAATATAAATCAGTATGTGCTCCACTTGTATTCAGTCATGCATGCATATTACTTGTGCATGTGTTTGTGTGTATATCTATGTTTGAGACATATGTATGTGTGTGTGTGTGTGTAATAAATAAATAAATATATATATATATATATATATATATATATATATATATATATATATATATATAAACACACACACACACACACACACACACACACAGAGGTCCATGTGTATAATATGCACTTGCACCCATAGCACACAGTACTTCGAAGGCTGGTTAACTTTTGCATCCTTCATGCAAAAGATGAGAAGAATGTCAAGCTGTCATTAAAGCTTGAAATAAAAATTTTAATAATGGAGTAGTATTTCTTTTCACTTTTATCCTCCTTTTTTGTGTTCCAGGGACATGAGAAAGAGGCCTTACAGTTGATGGCAACATATTTACCAAAAGACACTTCTCCTGGCTCAGCTTATCAAGAAGGAGGTGGCCTGTATGCACTAGGTCTCATCCATGCAAACCATGGTGGTGACATAATCGACTATCTACTTAACCAGCTCAAGAATGCAAGTAATGATGTGAGTAATGGGTGCTAAATAGCTGATACTGCAACACGTGTTAGTAATAGGTGCTGAGTACTGTGACTTAAATAATGATGCGAGTAGTAGGTGCTTAGTGGTACTCTGGGATAGGTAATGATGCGAGTAACATGTGATTTGTAGCGGGTATGCATGACTGATATTAATAGCAGTTCCTGAGAGTTCTATACCTTGAGATGGGTAACATTGTAAGTGATGAGTAGATGATGCAATGAATAGTTATTGATGTAGTAGGTGTTGAGAAGCCTGTTCTCATACACCAGCAATGATGCGAGCAATAGGTGCTGAGTGTGATACTGGGCCACAGGTAATGTGATAAGTGCTAAATAGCCACTACGACACAGACGTGGTGTACCTTTTCCCTCATTGATGAAAGAAGTATGTCCTAGGAATGGCTTTCATAGATTCATAGATTCATAGGTTATTACTAAGCTAACTGCCCTTGCGAGCCATTGTAAGCCTAGCCAATTATCCCTTGTGAGGCTCAAACCCTGCACCTTATGTTTGTAAGGCAAACACCTTAACCATTAGGCCACCCTCCCATCTTAATTTTACAACCTGCAGTAATTTTTCACTTGTCCTGGAATTATCGATTTCCATTGACCAAGCAGCATTGGTATATCTGTGTTGTCTGACCAGCGCATGGACTAGCTTTGAATTTTTAAAGAACAGTTGTCATAAGCACATTTCTTAGGTCTACTGCAATTACTACTACAGTGTGTTGGTGTGTGGTCTTTAAACTTAGGTTGCATATTTTTATTGGTTTCTTGTTGCCTGTTTCTACAGATTGTGCGCCATGGTGGTAGCTTGGGTCTTGGACTTGCTGCCATGGGAACTGCACGTCAGGATGTCTATGACCTACTGAAAACTAATTTGTATCAGGATGATGCGGTAACAGGTAAGGCAAAAGTCGTCTTAGGCATTGAGTAATAAACCTCTGTGTTTGACAAAGCATTGTGTGATTTTTCTCAATGGCCACAACTGAATGAGTGTTATTTAGATGCTTACAAAATTCTCCAGAAGGGCACTTACTGATGCTCTTGCTTACTCTTAACTATGTGGAGTATACTTTTGGTGTTTTACTAAAAGTGACATATATTTAAAATATTTTGTGTAGTGTAACATGCTGGCTGAAGCTGCTGTCAGGTGAAAGTTTGTTCATATGGTTTAGATGAAAATGCATAATAGGTGTTTTGGAGACTAGCAGAAAATAGCACTTCTACTAGACTGGCCTAAGATCTCATTGACCTACACACATTGTGAAGCACATGCACCAAATGTCTGAACCTGCGTTTCCTCTTGTACTGAGCAGGATTATTATTGCAACAACACATCATCAGTAGGGTAAAACTAACCCGTCTCACGGTGGTCTAATCCCAGCTCACGTTCCCTGTTAGTAAGTGGGTGAACAGGCCAATGCTTGATGAATTCTGGTTCACAGTGATGGGAAGAGCCAACATCGAAGGATCAAAAAGCGACTTTGCTATGAACGCTTGGCTGCCCACAAGCCAGTTACCCGTGTGTTAACTATTCTGGCACCTCCTACTTAAAACCCAAAAAGCCAGAAGGATCTTGAGGCCCCGCTTTCACAGTCTGTATCAAGATCAAGTCAGCTTTTACCATTCTCCACCACGGGAAGTTTCTGTCTTCTGTGAGTTCGCCTTAGGACAACGGTGTTACTCTCACAGGTGCACTGCCCTAGTAAAACTCCATACCTGACACTGTCCCTGGAGTGGGTCGTGCCCGGGTGCTTGAAGCCAGAAGTGAGAGTCCCATTGGGGCTAACCCCCCCCCCCCTCACCTCAACTAATAAGTGGAAAAATGATGAGTAGATGTATTTCACAGGTGGCCAAGGCCTTCCACCTCTCTAGTCTCTTCAAAGTGCCAGACTAGAGTCAGGGTCAACAAGGTCTTCTTTCCCTGCTTGATTCTTTCAAGCCCATTCCCTTGGCTTGGTTTTGCTAGATAGGAGGTAGTGACTGTGGGAATCTCATTCATGCATTCATGCACATCACTAATTGGATGAAGAGGCATTTGGCTACTTTAAGGGAGTCATAGTTACTCCTGCCGTTTTTTGCGCTTCATTGAATATGCTCACTTTGACATTCAGAGCACTGAGCAGAAATCACATTGCGTCAACACCTGTCCCGAGCCTTTGGAATGCTTTGTTTTAGTTCGTGAGATTCCCCCAGTCTGCACCAGTTCCAAGTCTGCTGCTAGCTGCTGAACGATGCAGGGCGCCTGTTGGGACCAGCACCAGCCGCAGCTGGGCGATCCACAGGTAGGGGCCCGGCATGTGTCTACTGTTGCCACCACTATACCCTGCCCCCCTGGGGGTGGGTAGCGGTGAGGGGGTGACACCTCCAACCTAGCCCTTGGAGCCAATCCTTATCCTGAAGTTACGGATCTGGCTTCCTGACTTCCCTTCCATTGTTCTAACATGTCAAAGGCTGGATATGGGTTTGGCCCCGGTGCGAGACTTGCACCCTGTCCCCCCAGATTTTCAAGGGCTGATTAGAACTCGCCTGACATGGCCAGAGCTGCAAAGCTTTCTAGGTTGTGGGCCCCTCTCTCAGGGCGAACCCATTCCAGGGTGCCTTGCCCTTTACAAAGAAAAGAGAACTCTCCTAGGGCCCCCGCCGGTTTCTCCAGGATTTTTTGCATTACCACATTGGATGCCATGAGGCACCCGTCTCTGCCTCTGCGGATTCAGGAATCTAAACCAGACTCCTTTTCGATTGGCTGAGGGCGATTGAGACCATCTCCCATCCCTTTGGAATGACACTGTATCTTTCAGGACCGACGATCCATGTTCAGCTGCTGTTCAGAAGGAACCCTTCTCCACTTCGGCCTTCAAAGTTCTCATTTGAGTATTTGCTACTACTACCAAGATCTGCACCCAAGGCGGCTCCATCCACACCCTCTCCCTGGGCTTTAGTGCCACCACAGTGGCCCTCCTACTTGTGGCATTGCCCCCTGGGTTCCCAGCACTGGCGACACAGATATTGGCCTGACGCTCCAGCGCCATCCATTTTCAGGGCTAGTTGATTTGGCAGGTGAGTTTCACACTCCTTAGTGGATTCCAACTTCCATGGCTGCTGTCTGCATCAACCAACACCCTTTCTGGTGTCTGAATGTTGGCTTTTGGGCACCTTAACCCAGCGTTGGCGGCCCAAGATAGTGAGCTACGAACATGCTGGTTTACAAAGTCCGTTGAACATGTAGGAGAAACAGACAAATGTAGGTTTTGTATAACTGAATTGGAAACGGTCGCACACCTTGTTGCTGGTTGTGACATACTAAAGACAAAAATGGCAGAACTGAATACTGAAGGGTATAATAATGTGGCAAGACTGTTGCACTGGGGACTGTGCAAACATTATGGTATACTGAAGTGTCTGAAAAACACTGGAAACATGAGCCACAAAGCATCATAGAAACTGCTTACATCACATGGTTCAAAAGATAGATGCTAGTAAAATGGATATAGTGGTCCATGAAAAGGCAAAAGTAGCATTCATCATTGAAATGACAATACGCAGTGACTATTGCGTCTTGCGTACAGAGAGACACAAACTTATAAAATATTGGGATCTGCAGGCAGTAATGAGAGCAATACGGAAGAAAGCCATGGCCATTACAGTGAGGCCAGGACTCACTAACAGGTTTCTCTTTCTCTTAATCCTTACCCCTCTAACTTTATCAAATTTCCTTATGTCCTATGAATATCTAACCCTCTCTATATTTCATCTCCCCCTAAAAGAAACTACCCTATGTACTAATCTAGCCCCACAAATACACAGTAATATTACATCCTCTTCAGCCTACCATCCTCCACAATTTCATAGACTTTACCATATAAAGTATCACCAGTCCAGAAAATCTATCCCCTTTTTATGTAAGCACTTGAAACACACATACTCCTCTAGAGCATCTACTACTTCATGGTGACATTCAACCAAACCCAGGTCCAAAAACCTCCATCTCTGATCCCAATTCATCCTACCCCAACACCACCTACACTCTCACTAATTCCCACAACTCTCTACTCGTAGGCCACCTCAATGTACGCAGCTTAAAACAATAAAATTACCCAGCTGCATGCCCTCCTAGACTTAGACTCCTTTGACATCCTTTGTCTAACCGAAACATGGCTCAAACCTGCTACTAAGGATAATGATATAATCCCACCAGGTTACAACATCCTACGCTTTGACCGACTTAATAAAAAAGGTCGTGGGGTTTTTGCTATACTGTATAAATCTAAATTACAGGTATTATCAATAGATGTAAAACCTCCCCCACCCAGTAATGCTGAAATGTTAATCTCTAAGCTCCTGATTAATACCAATAAATCATTAAACATAATTTGCACCTATATCCCCCCAGGTAGTAACATTAATACTCTTGAGAATATCCTTAGTTGGCTATCAACTTTCTTCCCACAAGAAACTGTACTCCTTGGAGACTTCAACATAGACTGGAACTGTTGTACCTCGGGCAAACCAACTTACCCACATAAACCTTTATGGCTTTAATCAAATTATCACCTCCCCTACCAGAACCCATAAACCAAGCAATAAGCAAGCCACCTTAGACTGGATACTGGTGAACAACCACCCCCTCTTATAAAAAAGGTATACTCACAGATGATATTAGTGATTACTCCCTTACCTACCTACCCAGGCAAAAAAACATATCCAACCAAGCAACCTTTAGAACAACCCACAACAAAAAAAACTTCAAACCTGCTAGCTTCCAAGCTGAACTTAAAGCATGCAATTGGTCACCTCTAAAATACCTGCCTCTTGACGAAGCTGTCTCTTATTTTAACATAAACTTCCTTCAATTCCTAGAACACCATGCCCCCTTTCGTACAGTTAGGACTAGGAACAAACAAGCACCTTGGCTAACAAAAGAAACCAGACAAAAATGATACAGAGAAATAGAATTTGGTCCAAATGGAGAATTACCAAAAACCCAACTGATAAGGCAACCTTTAGACAGCTCAGAAGTACTACAAAGAAATCAATACTCCAAGATAAAAAAAAAAAAAAACTACTACCAGACATTCCACCAAGCCCAGCATCAAAACCCACAAAACGTCTGGACAGGTATAAACAGCCTACTCCATCCAGGACTCTCCAAAACTCCTACACATTCCAATCCAACTCTGAATACTCCTAGCCAAATAGCCAATACTTTTAACAAATTTTTCTCTGAAACAGCTCAATCCTTAGCAAATACCCTATCTTCCACTAGCATCCCTAAAACATGCTCTCTAACCAACTTACCTTCAGCCTTAAAACTGCAGCCTGTTCCAGCTACTCTCATCCACACACTACTTCACAAACTAAAACCTTGTACTCCTGCTGACCTCCTCCCAGCTGAAATTCTACAAATGGCAGCTGGTGTACTTGCTTTACCCTATCTCCATCTTAATAAATAGAAGTATTACAGAAGGTTCTATCCCATCACTCTGGAAAGTCTCACATATTATCCCATTACACAAAGGAGGCAACTCATCTGAACTCTCCAATTTCCATCTCATAGCACTGCTGTCTCCATTAGCTAAAATCATGGAAAGATGCATTAATTGGCAACTCCTTGATCATCTCCTACTAAATAATCTCTTAGCTGATTGCCAACATGGCTCTAGACCTTTTCATAGTACCACTACCGCACTACTATCCTTTATAGACTGTATTAATAAGAATCGCATTAACAACTTGCTCTACTCAGCTCTATTTTTAGACCTCTCCAAAGCCTTCGATATGGTGAATCACATCCTAATATTAGACGCTCTTAAATAATTTATAGAAGACACTTTAACTATCAAATGTTTTAAGTCATATCTAGAAAACAGACAACAAGCAGTCCTCTGGGACAATAACCTATCAACTCACCTCCTATTTCCCTAGGAGTCCCACAAGGTTCTGTTCTTGGACCCATCCTTTTCTCTATTTATTAATAATCTGAATTCATCTCTCCCTCAAACCACCTGCATACAATACGCTGATGACTCTACATTAATCTGTACTGTAGCATCTCAGGCTGAACTACAGTCTAGTAACCAAAAAGTATTCAACTTAGCTGAAGACTGGTTTTCCAAACGCTGTCTCCTCCTAAACCCTAAGAAAACCAAACTCCTACTTATTACCCCTACTCAAAAGTCTCCCCCTATCTACTTCACAGTGACATCAAATAATGGCAGTGTAATAGTACCTGATACCACAACTAAGCTTTTAGGTGTAACAATCGATAATAATCTTAGTTTTGACCCAAACATAAACTTAACTATCAAATCACTTAATAGTAAACTTGGTTCACTTTATAGACTAAAAACCTTCCTTACTTCCTCTGCCAGGACTACTATCGCCCAAACTCACCTAATTTCTACTCTTCTATATGCCTCACCTATCTACACTAACCTATCAAAAAAAAATGAACAAACTGGCCACCTCCTATAATAACATTGCCAGATTTCCCCATTCCATACACACCATTGCCAAAATCTGAAAAAATTGGGATGGCTGGAACTGCAAAACCAAATTATTTTCCAACAACTATTACCCACAAGATCCTGTATCATCCTGCAAATACACCCATACTCTCTACCCTTACTAGCCCTTAAAATCTAACAATCCTACGCTCAGCAAATAAGTCACTACTAGCCACCCTTAAATCTAACAACAAATCTGGAGTCTTTTCAATAATACCATTGGTAATTCTTGGAACAAGCTTCCTGCCAAACTAACATCCCTGGAATCCACACCACTTTTCAAAAACCAACTAAGAATCCACCTATCTTTACAATGGCTTTGCCCCTGTACTAATCCTGTCTAATTTTTTCCCTCCTCATTCCACCATCTTCACATGCACAAAACATGCATCCCTTGAAGAAGAATGAAAAAAATACATATTCACAGTCTTGTCTTTTTTACATTATGTTGTATTTAACTTTTTAATATTGCCTTTTCACATGATAATCCTGTTATAAACATGTCATTTTATATTCTCTTATGTAATGAATATTTCACTTTTACTAGTCTCTATATCAAATTTATTTTTTTTAAATTTATGTACTCTTGCGTACTATTTTTGGGTTACAATTTTAATAATGCTGTAGTGGAGCTTTTCACCCCGGGCCTCTACTAAAAATGGTTATATATCCAGTTAGACTAGCCCGGTCAACAAATGTAAAATAAAAATAAAAAATAAAAGATACCCAGACAGTTCCAATAGTAGTAGGAGCAACGGGTCTTACAAAAAGGAATCTACAGTCATATTTAGATATTTTACCAAGATGTGTAACCCTGTACGAATTGCAAAAAGAGTCTTTATTGGACACATTGTGGGTGCTGCGAAGAGCACTTTAGGCTGACATCAAAGATAAAAACAGTACTAATTTCATAGACTTTAATTGTACTTTGACTTTTGAATGTGGTCCATTCCCGTCATAGTATTATAAACCCAAAAGATTTGCTGAAATTAAAGAAAATGAATGACTGCAGTATCATTAAAGCATTAACATTTTTGCAGCTGCATTAGTAACAGAGTTAGATGGATACATTCATGTTTGAATTGATTTTGCTGCGCACATTTTACTTGCCATTTTTTTGTGGTGACATTTTTATCTTTTGCCCTTTAGTCTCTTGGAGTATTTTTTTTCTCTCTCAAATGCTGAAGGACCAAACAAAGAACAAAACAGTTGAGTGTGTATATGCTGGTATTGGTTTTGGAGAGCTAGACATTTTTTTTATGTTTTTGTTTCTCAAATACCTTGCAGCCATTTTATCCATTCTCCTGTCAGCCCCTTTGTTTCTTGTTGCAAATTTTGAGTGGGGAGCACATTTTTTCTTATAACTTGTGTAGGTAATAACAGCCACTCTATGGGTTATCCACAAAAACATGGGAAGTGGCCTAGAAACTCGATCCACTTTCCTGTGCCATCTGCATGCACCAGGGAGTCCAGAATACAGTAGCAGACTTCCTTTGCAGGTATATCAGCATCCTGCTTGAATGGCATTGTGACTGAAGTTTTCAGAGTGTAATACAGAAGTGAAGGCCTCCCCCACTTCCCAAAATAAGTGATGTTATGTGGTCCTATCTCGCCTCTATTCTTTACTCACGGGTTCGGAGCCGAGAATCGGCTCCGACTCGGCCAACTATTTCTCTAGCATGAAGTCTCTAATTGGCTGGGCTAACCCGGTATCTCGGAAACGGGTCGATCCTCTGATTCGGGGGGACCTGCCTTCGAGGCCATGAGGAGTGCACTGGCTAGATTGTCAGTCACATCACCTGTATCGGTCACTCTGTCCCCATACACCCCGGCTAAAGCCTCTGACGCCCCCTATCTGTGGATGGCGGAGCCTGAAGGTCTGGGGATACCCCCTTGAGTGGTCCCCTACTTTCTGAGGGCCCCTCTGAGTCTGTGCCTGAGGAGCCCCCCAGAAAGAAGTTGTGCAAGAGGAAGCACATAGACTCCCAGGACGAGTCCCTCACCTCTGATACCGACCTAGAGGAGACAGAGGGGTCCCCCAAGTCGTCCTCCGATGTCTCTTTCGCCGACATCCTTCAGATTTTGAGGCAGAGAGGCGACTGGCCTTCCAAGACCCCCCCTCTGAGGAGGAGTCAGTATTCCTCAAGGCCTTTGGAGCTCAACCCTCCGCCTCCTGGGTGTCTCTACCCTTCGAACTTCTGGATTTGATTTGTCTAAGGGTTTGGGAGAACCCTGATTCTGTGGAACCGGTGCCCAGATGTCCAAATAAGTTCCTTTCTGCTCCCCCGGGGAAAGAGTTCCTGACCAAAGGGGTTTCGGTAGATGCCTTGGTGGTGGCGGCAGCCACTCAGCAGGAAGTTGCAGAGGCTGCTTCTTCCGTCCATCCTCCTAACAAGGAGTCCAGGCGTATGGACCAGTACGGGAAGCGTACCCTGTCTTCGGCGTCCTTTACCTTGCGGTCACTGAATTACCTTTGTCATTTCACTCGGTTCCAAAGAGATCTCCTTAAGGAGCTAGGAGATACTCTGATGGGTAACATGCCTGAGGCGGTAACGCAAACTGTTAATGCCCAGTTGTCTACCTTTGGTTCTATTGTCAACTCGTCCATGAGGCTCATATCTTATGCAGCCGAAGGGGCGAGTAGGGCAGCTAGCTCAGGTGTAGTTCTCAGAAGGCAAGCCTAGATGCCCCTGTGTCATTTTGCGGAGGCTTTTAAGTCTTCCTTCACTGACGCCCCCTTTAATGGGTCCTCTCTCTTCTGGACCAAACTGAAAGGCACCCTCACCAGATGCGAACAGGAGGGAAAGACACTATCTGCCGCAGGGGCTTGTTTCTCTCTCCCTTCTAGGCCTTACCCCAAGGCTCAGACAGGGGGGGAAATGTGGTTCAAGAAGTCTCAGAAGCCTTTCCCTACAGCTCAAGGTGAGTCCCTCTCCAGAGGCAGAGGAGGGGGAAATTATCCTGGAAGACACCGTCCTAGAGGCAGAGGAGGCCCCCGCAACTCGGGAGACCGCGATTCCTTTCGCGGATCTTAATTCCAGCGTTCCTGAGGCATTGCCTGACTGTGCTGTTCCGGAGCCAGTCGGGGGCCGAATTTCGTTGCATCCAGAAGCCTGAGAAAGCATCACCCAGGATTGTTGGGTGCTTCGAATAGTTACCGGAGGTTACGATATTTCCTTTGTATCAACACCCCCTCCAGTCAGAAGAATCCCAGACGTCCCACCCAGTCAACGGGATCAAGCAGCACTAGAAGTTACAAAGCTGCTAGAAAAAGGAGTCATCCAACCAGTCCCCTCAGACCATATTGAATCAGGAACTTACTCAAGACTCTTTTTGGTGCCGAAAAGAACAGGGGACCTAAGACCCATTCTGGATCTCAGTTGACTGAATCACTATGTTCTGAAGTCCAAGTTCCGAATGGTCACGCTTCAGTCCATTTTTCCATTGCTGGAAAAAGGAGTATGGATGTGCTCCATCGATCTCAAGGATGCCTACTACCACATCAAGATGGACAAGGCATCCAGGAGCCACTTACGCTTCCGGCTGGGAGCCAGTCACTTCCAGCTTCGTGTCCTGCCCTTTGGTCTCACCACAGCCCCCAGGGTGTTCACCAAGTGATTGTCAGTGGTGACAGCTCACCTGAGACGTCGGGGATTCCAGGTGTTTCCGTATCTGGACGACTGGCTTCTCACCGCCCCCACCCGGCATCTGATCGTTCAAGCTAGGGAGACTACCATAGCACTGTGCCTACAATTAGGAATTAATTTAAACTGGGAAAAGTCTGCCTTGCTGCCCTCACAGCGTGTAGTTTTTATAGGTGCAGAGCTAGACTCTATTCAGATGCGAGCCTTTCTGCCACAAGAGAGAATGAGTGCTGCAGTCTCAGATCCACGCACTGTTGCCCCTCAAAAGAGTTCAAGCCAGGTTAGTTCTCCAGCTTTTGGGCTCCATGGCCGCCACCATCATGCTGGTGTCTCGGGCCAAGTTACATATGAGGATTCTGCAATGGCTCCTTTCCGCCCAATGGTCATTTCAGAAACGTCCTCTTTCCCACTTGATACTTCTCATGGAACGGTGCAAACAGGACCTCTGCTGGTGGCTACGTTCCGCCAATCTGGACAAAGGGAGGAGCTTGATTCCTATGTCACCAGTGGGCCACGGTGACCATGGACATCTCCCAGATGGGGTGGGGGAGGCGTTATCTTGGCAGGACGGTCCAAGGCACGTGGCAAGATCACGAGGTACATCTGCACATCAATGTTCTGGAGATGAGAGCGGTGTTTCTAGCGTTGTGAGACCTCCATGACTCTACGTCTGGGAACGATTGCTATTCACTCGGACAACATGTCCATAGTGTGGTACCTGAACAAGCAAGGGGGAACCAAGTCTTATCCCCTCTGCAGAGAGGCCATGCGAGTGTGGCATTGGGCAGTATCTTCCCAACGGTTCTTAGTGGCAACGCACATTCCGGGAAAGTTCAATGTGATAGCGGACAGGCTGAGCAGAGCTATTCTGATGCGTTACGAGTGGTCCCTGAACAAACGAGTGACTGTCCAAATTTTCAACAGGTGGGGTCAGCCTCGCTGCGATCTCTTCACCAGCCCTCTCAATGCCAAATGCAGCGAGTACTTCACACTGATTCCCCCACAGGGGGAGTCACCCAGGGACGCTCTAGCCCACGATTGGCCTCCCAGTCTGGTCTATGCTTTCCCTCCGTTTCCTCTGTTACCAAGAATGATTCAGAAAGCCATATCCTTGGGAAGCAGGATGATTCTTATTGCTCCACACTGGCCTCAACAAGTATGGTTCCCTTTTTTCAGAAGTACGCAGTGGACAGTCTTTGGACTCTGGACCCAGTGCCAGACCTCCTGACTCACATGTCAGGCCAGCTCCATCCATCCCTGCGAACCCTCAGGCTGACAGCCTAGCTACTCCACTTCCATCACTAGTTAGACGGCATTCTTTTTCACCGGAGGTGGTACACATCTTGTCTTCATCTCATAAGTCTTCTACCAGAAAAATTTATTCCAGCAAATGGAAGAGATTCTCCATTTGGGCTCAAGCCCAAGGTTTGGACCCCTTCACAGCCCCAATTCCATCGGTTTTAGATTTTTTAGCCATGCTTTTCCGTCAGGGCTCTGCGCCCGCTACCATTAAAGTGCAGTTGGCTGCAATCTCCAATTTCCATACATCTTATGAGCCCTCTCTTATGGGCCATAAACTCTGCAAGGTCTTCTTGAAAGGCGCTTGGCTACTTCGCCCTCCTTTGTCAGGGCATGTCATGCCATGGGACCTAAACCTTGTGCTACAAGCCATCACTTCACCACCCTTTGAACTAGCTGCCACCTGTGAACTGACATTTTTATCTTGGAAAATGGCATTTCTAATAGCCATTACATCAGCCAGAAGAGTATCAGAACTTTAAGCTCTGTCCATTAAACCTCCTTATTTGACCTTTCATAAGGACAGAGTTTCACTGAGACTTAACCCATCCTTCCTTCCAAAGGTGTCATCCATTGTTAATCTCAGTCAATCTGTCGAGTTACCAGTGTTCTTTCCAAATTTTTCCAATAAAGCAGAGTTCAGGTTCCATCAGTTGGATGTGCACAGGCAATTGAGGTTCTTCTTACACAGGACTGAACAGGTTAGGAAGTCTGATCAACTGTTTGTGTCCTTTTCAGAGAACAGAGCAGGTTGTTCTGTTTCCAAGTACACAATTTCTAAATGGATTAAAGATTGTATTTCCTTCATCTACTCTGCGGCAGGCAGAAGTTTACCTTTTCCCGTCAGAGCTCAATCTACCAGGGCAATGTCTACATCAATAGCTTTCCATTCCAGGCTTTCACTGGATGATATTTGTGCTGCGGCCACCTGGACCTCTCCTCACACCTTTATTACTCATTACAAGCTGGACGTGGTTTCTAGGGGCCAGGCTTCCTTTGGTTCCACGGTTCTCAGGAGTATCTTTCTATGAGCCTCCCAGGATAGAGGTGCTGGGGAACGCTGTACTGCGAGTAAAGAATGGAGGCGAGATAGGACCACATAACATCAGTTAGTTATGTACTCACCATAACGATCGATGTATGTTGTCCATCTCGCCTACATTCTTACTTACCCTCCCACCTGCCCCCTTCCTAGAGGATTTGGAGGAATATTGGCGCTCTGAACCCTTCAAGGTTAGTTGCTTTTTCTTTCTTTGGCTGGAATTCCTTCCAGTGTTGGTCATGTATGGGTTATGATTGGTATGGTTGCAAACAAGATCTTGGGGCTAGGGTGAGGTGCATCTTGGGATACCGGGTTAGCCCAGCCAATTAGAGACTTTGTGCTAGAGAAATAGTTGGCCGAGTTGGCTCCGAACCCGTGAGTAAAGAATGTAGGTGAGATGGACCACATATATCGAGTGTTATGGTGAGTACATAACTAACTGTTTTTATCTCATTGGACGGGATTCAAGTAAGGAAGTTCTAGTCAACATTCTTTGCTAGAGTTTGGGCAGTAAGTGACAGTATTGTTAAAATTAACAAAGGGAGGAATGTCAGGGCTAATCTTAATAGTATTAGTTGAGCAAAGACAACTATGGTTTTCTTACCTCATTCTATGAGCATTGAATGGCTGTTATTCATCTCCCTCCTTGTTTCATCCTTTGACCTCATGAGAAGTGGAAGGGGACACTGAAGCAGCCACATCTGAAGATTGTTAGACTTGTTGCTTGCATAATTTCAACCTAGATCCCCTTGAAGGTCACTTGTCCATAGAGGTGGTGCACATAATAACAAAAGGCTAGGAAACTAGCACCTGGAAGTCTTACCTGGCTAAATTTAAGAATGTCTGTAATGCTTGGCTAGGTAGATGGAATTAGCATCTTCCTGTGTTGTTATTTTCACTAGTGGATATTTTTGATAAATAGCCATATACCTCTCCCAAGGTTCACTGTTCAACATTTCTGCTTACCACCATGCAAAACCCTTTTGTCTTTTCCTAGTCAGCTGTTAAACTTTTGCTTTTCATTAAATGCGCCCTTCATTCTAAGCATACCAGGAGACCCATTGCCAAGCTTTTGGTCTTCAGTTTTTTTTTTTTTTTTTTATATCTTGACCATTCTTAGGGTTGCTTTAAAAAACAAGCACCCTTTTGATGTCAGAAGGGTGCTTAGTTTACCCTTTTTCCCATTTTTGTGCATAATTGCAGTTTCTTTGCACTACAACCTTTTGTAGCTTGTCCATGCAGCCTGGAGAGCAATGCCATTTGGTTTACCCCTCCCGTCCATGTTACTAATCTCTGTGGTAAATGTATGTGATCCAATCTAGTCATCAGGATGCAACTTGAAGGAAGTTAAGATTTTGCACCGTTTAACATGCAAAGGAGGATTGTTCTACCAGGAGGTGGTACTTTGGGTAATGGACTTCACAATGATACTGTCCACATTTTCACTATGGAGTGTTCCTTCCTTGCAACACAACTTATTTCGGGTCTTTCTAAACCCCCCCCCCCACGTGAAAAGGAAGCTTTGTATTATATGTGGTGACAGAGTCCTGTATATTCAGAGTTTGAGTGAGGCAACCTTGAGACCAGCCTGTTCACCACTTTAAGGAATGTGTTCTTTGTGGTTCAACACTGCAAGGATTTTTGTGTTTTCCCTCCTGTATAACTTTCCACTTTCCCTTTCTTTTATTGCTAGACTCGGAGAAGAATGAAAAACTGGTAGCCAAAATGTTACATGCTGTTTCAGGCTCTCTTATTCCTGTCTGTGCAGGAGCTTGTCACAGTCTAATTAGAAAAAGTTATTTGTGGCTGGACTGTCAGCTGATTTGCTTTTCTAGACTTGGTTCTTAGTTTAGATGCTTGTTCCCCGAGGTGACTATTGCTGCTTGGAAGCCTTTCAACTTATTAGATGTATGCTGCATTGTGGAAAAAGTACTGCATCCGGATGGCGGTGTACTCACTGCTGGAGTGCTTCTTGCGTAACTTAGTCTTCTTTTTTTAACCCAGTCTCACAGTGAAGTACTTGTTGGATATGTATTTAGCCAGATAGCTTTATTTAATTTTAATCAGTTTTTGATTGTAGAGGGAGAACCTGTACTAAAATAATACTATACAGAAGTGTTCACTAGCTTGACATTTAGATGTGATTTTGTTGTCACAGTTACCTGTACAGGTTGACTTTCAGTTGATTTATAACTTTGTTACATGCTTCAGGTGTCCCTGCCTTTCATGCCTTGCCTCCATATCCGAAGTGCAAGACATAGTACAGTGAGTCTTGACACATTGAACATTGTGGTGTGAGTTCAGCAGAAAAATAGCACATTCCTAAACCCATTGCTGCAGTTTAAAACTCATAAGTAATTTTTTAAACCACTTTCTGTTGTAATTATGCTGTGATCATGCTAAGTGGGCTTTCTGGTGTGTGTGTGTGTAATTGTGTGTGTGTGTGTGTGTGTATATATATGTGTATATATATATATATATATATATATATATATATATATATATATATATCAATGGAGCAATGTTAACTTTAACAAAATGCGGTGAGCAGCTGTTCAGTTGCTTCCTTATTTTGTATTATCTGGTTGCACCTACTGATGTCGGAAGGGAGCAGACAGCATGCAGTTCAGTAATTCTGCATGTGTATTGAATTGAAGGGAGTCTCACCATGCCGGGAACCACTACTGAGCTTCTTTAACATTCTGTAATAGTGAAGCTCATTACCTATTCTCTGCATAGCAAAATTCACCTGAGAGCTCTGCAGGGCATACAAGACTTGTTGATATTCTCCAGAACTTCAGCACCATCTGTGTCAGATTTAGTATTGTCAGGGAGCATTTTTTGGCATAAAGGTGAAAATGCATGGTCATGTAACTGTACAGTACAGGAGCTGCAGATGTTTTGAAACCGAACACTACACGCTATCCCCACTAGAGATTGGGCAATGGTATTAATCTGTGTTGATAGTGCATAAATACAAATTGAAAAGAATGATTAAAATGCATATTTTGAGAACAAGAGCTAATAGCCAAACAGTGGAAGTACCAGCACATAATAAAGCAAGTAATTAAAAATATGTGCGGTCTGAAACATGACAAAAAAGGAACCAGAAAATTTAGAAATATATTGAACACACAGAAAAAATGTAAGCACTTTCGTTTGTTAACACTGTAACGCAGGCTTCTTCAGAACAGGTTCTCTTACACAAGCTTACCCATATAGTGAAATGTCACAAAAAGTAATTTTTTAAAGATACATTAACTTCCAACTCTTAAATCCGCTATGTTAACAAGAATTGTTAAACATGGTCAGATTTGAGAGTTTAGAAAATATATTCTAGATAAACTGGTTTTAATCCCCTCAAATGCTAAGAATTCACTACCCAAATTTATTCAGTATTTGATTTTATATACTTATAATACTTGACTAGTTAGAAATAGTATATCACATATTTATGGAGCAATTGAACAAGATCTAGATGTATATTCAGACAACTGTTGGAATTCATTTCTGTAATCAGTTTTATTCCCTCAGAAAGACAAAATTAATTTCCTTCAGTCAGCCAGCAAAACCACTTCTCTTAAATGGAGAATCTTCACTTGGAGATGTTTTCTCACTCCCCAGAAAATGAGTAAGATAACTAAACAAGATATTGTTTGCTGGAGATGTAATACAGAAACAAACGCTGATTTGAACCATATATTTTATGAATGTGCATTATTAAAGACATTTTGGGAAGAAGTTAACATTTTTTTTACGGGCAATTTTTGCAGTCAATTTTGTGCTTAAAAAAATCACTTGCATTACTCAACACACCTGTTCCAGACTGTATAAATAAAAGCAAATATTCTTTGCTCTGGTCTATACTGTCTATTGCCAGGATAACTATTACAAAAAACTGTAAGTCTTCATCTGTTCCCTCATCTAAAGAGTTTAAAGGTCTTTTCTTGGAAATATCCAAGTTAGAAATGTTGACTATTAAATCTAAATCTACAAGGAATACAAATTTATATTACAAATGGGAAATATTCATGAATTATTAGTTAAAGAACTGGATAAATGATGCAGTAATCTTTCTTTTTTATCCTTTTTACCTTTATTTTTTCTGCAAACCTTTATTTTTTTCTGCAAAAATATTAACTGATCTTGTTTGATATATAGTGAACATCATTGTATATAGTTTTCTGTGTTATTGTATTAATATTTTCTCTTTTTAAATATTGTACTTTAAAAAATCAATTGTTCAGTCTTTTCCAAAATATTTGTTCATTACAATAATGTTTTCAGTAAAGCTGTTTAAAAAATTGTTAGAGTAGCAATGCATTTCATAAAAAATTACCATGAAAAATATTATAAATCCATCCATAGCACCTTTTTTCCTTTTCCACGTGGGGTCTGGGATGCCACTCAGACAGTGGCAATCATCTAGAGCCATGGTTTACACTGCCAGGTGGCTAGCCTTGCTGCAGTTATTCTTCCATACCACACCCACTCCTACAAAACACCTCTGTGGTCAATTTAGTGTATGCAGTTGAGCTATTGCATATCTTTGGAATTTGGGAGGAAATCAGAGCACCCAGAGGAAAAGCATGTGAACACAGGAGGTCTTGCAGACTCCGCACAGAAGGCACATCAGCCATGAGTGGAATTAGGGAACCTTTTGCACTTTCCACTGCAAATACTTAATGTAAATAATCCTATGGAATAAAATGTTTACAGTTTGGCTGCCTTCATCTTTAATATTGGACTAATAGTTAATTCATTTATACCCGGTTTTTGGGATGCGTCTAATATAAATTGCCCAAAGCAGTTCTCTGTATTCTAAACATGTTTCCTATGCTCAACCCTTGGAGTCAGGAGTGACTGATTACAATGATATGAATCTCAAATTTCTTGAAATTCATGTGCTCTGTAGAATGTTTGTATAGAGCATTTTTTCTTTCATCCTTTTAATATTGTATACATATTCACATATATCCTTTTTTGTAAAGGTGGTTCTGCCTTGCCAAAATAAAATGCTGAGCAGGTGACACATTTTGCAAGATATACAACCCCATTAGTTCCACAGTTGCCTTGACAATAATATACAATGGTACATAATGTGTTTTCTAGTAACAGATTACCAGTAAAAGAAAACAAATATAGGAACGTTGCACACAAAAAAATGCACTTTGGTGTACCCTTGCTCTAGTCTTTCAAATTGTTTGAACTCCTCCGTTGAAATAACTTTTTTATATTATCTCCAGATTTATACACAAATAAGAGGCTGGTCACCCAAAAAATCCAGAATAACATCATCAGCCTTATTATTGGGGCAGTTGAATATTGTTTTTGTTTTCATTGGAGTAACTGCCAAACTTTAAAATAAAGGCGCTGTCCCAATGGTAGTTTCTCTAAAGGAGTTTGAAGTAGGGTTTTCCTTCAGTTTTGTAATACCTACTCCCAAAATAGGGTTTATAATTGTCATCCCTGTTCTGTATGACTTGATAACCATTTGCAAGAAACATAAGTGGGTTTGGGGTTTTTCTGCCTAACATGCATATGTAGAAAACCCACTTATTTACGTTTACCTCTTTTTTGAGTTGTCATCCATATAGTCAGAAGGTTAGGATTTTTAAATAAGACTTGCATTTGATCCCCACGCTATTAATATTAAAGAAAAAAAGCAATGTCTTTCTGTTTTTCCCGGTTAACGGTCACCACAGTGGATCACCAATTTGCAGATTGATTGGCAGTGGATTTTTACAGTGCCGAGTTGCAAGCCCAATGCCCAACCTTCACGAAAGGCACACGCACCTACCTGCATGTCTTTAAAGCTCACTCAGCTGCAGGGAGGACATGCAAACTCCATACAGAAGGAACTCCAGGAGAGAATTGAACCGAAGAGCCTCTTGCTGTGAGGTGACAACGCTAACTGCTGCACCCATCTCAGCCTGCTATTAATAAAGAAAAATTGTAATATTTTTGGCAAGGTTTTATTTTTAAGAGCTGAATTTTTAGTTTTTGGTTCATCTTGTTGGCAGTGTTAAACAAAATATTGTCAGATTAAAAAAAAATATCTTTGAAATGTATAAACACCACCACCTTGTTGCATTACTGGAGAATTTTTACATGGAAATATTTGCATAGAAGTTTTTTTAACACCATATAAAATTGCATTGATTTATAGGAAAAAGGAAATAAAATGTTGGAGATGTGATGAAAGTTTAGATGCAAATTGGTTACACGTGATTATTGGGTGTAAGGTGGTTATACAGTTCTGGGAAGAATTTAGAAATTTTGCTAAGGCAATATAGACAAGTAATTATAATATGAAGAATTATTTGATCTTATTCTATGTCCCATTTCTGGATGTTATTCCCAAAAGACAAGTGCCTCTCCTTTGGTCAGTTTTGGCTATTGCTAGAAAAGTCAACACAATGAATTGGAAAAGCAAAAATATCCTCTCTCTTAATGAATTCATCTGTATATCAAAAAATGTTTATAATAAGGAACTACAAACTGTGTGTTATAGAGCAGAGAATATCACACACGTTTGTCTTGAAGACAGCTTAGACTTAGAAAATTAATGGTTTTGTTCAATGTGAACCTATGTTATGGACTCTGTACGTAGTTCTCTTTATGGTTGTCGTTTTTTTCTAATTTATTAATTGATTGTTATATATTATAAATCTATCTAAAATTTTCATTGACATAAAATCCAATATATTTTTTGTTAGAATTTTTAAAGGGCAATTTATAAGACTGTCCTGTGTAATTTCTGACCATAGTTTGAAGCTGAGGTACTTAACCTGGATTCTGTTTCTTGAAAGAGGTTACCTCTTAGTACACTTGTTTTATTTTTATTCTGTAGCTCCTTTTTTGTCATATTTCTGATCGCACGCATTTTTGGCGATAATCATTTTTTGTTTAGCTATTAATTTATTGTAATGTTTTTCACTTCACATGTGTGGTTCCATCCCTTACCCCCAATTCCCAAAACCTGCAGTACACCTGCACCTGAATATAGAACTTGGCATTGCAGGCAGTCTTGCTTCCTACAAGGCACTGCCTGCAGTACCTAGTCCCACACACTGGTAGAGTTTCTGCTTTGCCAAGAAACTCATTCAGTTCTGTGAACTTTTTTTCTTTACAGCTGTAGCCCAGTCAATGGTAACACACAAACATACTTCACTTAATTTGCATACCTCTTGTTTACTTTCTAAGAGAAATAATCCCAAATTAGACACGTTTGTGTTGAATTGTTATTGGGAATCTTAGCCTGTTCCATTTCTTTTCATTTGAATATAAATGTTTTTATTTTATTGATTTCTTGTCTGATCGCCTGACAGTTATTGTGCTGTAGTCTGTCAGTTTGTGTAGATATCTGCTGTAGACTACAGAAACATGTATATCCATTGCAAGTTGTCTATCCACACGATTACAGCATCAAAATGCAGACCACAAAACACAAGTTTATTAAACATGATATAGTTCCAGTGAAGAAACTTAAGTAAAAACTACATATATTCGAAACAGCCACTTTAAATGACAAAAACACAATTATCACAAAAAAAAATGGTAAGAAAATACCTTTGCGCTTGATCTTTAAGAACTTTACAGGAGACTTTGCTACACCCTGCACTGTCTGACAGTGTGTCTGTGCCTCTAGCAATGCTGCTTTGTGTACTAATTCTTAAAGTCATTGCACCTCAGCGTAGGATTAATTCTTCAATACCCAGTTCTTGGAATTAATGTATGTTCCCCTTTTTCACACACACATTTTTTTCTGTTCCAAAGTTTGTAGTTATTCTTAAACTTTCACTGGCCACTATATAGGGCAGGTCTGTGTCCTAACAGGAGCTTATCAAGCTTGGGTCCCATTTCTGTGTCCACCTTTGTTAAACCTCTTTTCTGTTAGTGACTTTAATTTCATGATTATTAGACTTGCCATGCTCTATTAGGGACAATTGCTTGGTCATAGTCTTTTCCTGTAAATTTCAGAACAAAAGGCCCTTATTTTCAGTGAACCATATTTGGTCTTTCATAAGGCATGGTATCCCTGAAGACTGACCTTCATTTTCTCCCCAAGTGATGTCAGTATTGTTCTTAAGTTAGTCCAGTTCATTAATCTTTTTCTTTCTGGGGGAAGAAAGGACCCGTCATAAATTGGGTATGCACCACTATCCTTATCCAAATTGTGTTTTGAGGTCTAGTTGACAGAATTGTGTTTTGTTTGCTTTTGTCTGATTGAGGGGCTTTTTTCCCAATTAACTTGCTAACAGTCATGAGTTTTGCCATTAGGAGATGAACTACTAGCTTGAAAAGGCTTTGAAAGACCAGTGCACAGACTGTATAAATGACTCTAGTACTTGATTAAAGAATATTTCCTTTGTGGACATATGTGCCAGTTTACAACTTCAGTTATTGTTGCTTGGATCTTGAGTCAAAGATCTATGCTTTCTTTCGGATTATTTAGTGGATTAAGCTTTTGCAGTTTTACTTTTTTGTCCTAACTTGAGTTGCAGTACTTGAGAATATTTCTTCCTGTTTATCCAACTGTTAAGGTCTCCTGCGATTAGACATAAAAGATAAGAGTATATTTAAATTAATGCTGATCCAGCTGGACCTTTTCCATGCAAATGCACTTGATATATTCACCCAGTCAAGTTGGCATGCAAGAGAAAACCTTTGCTTGTCTGAACTTAATTACCATCCCACTGTCCCTACACTGATTAGTTTCTTTGTCCAGCAGCTGCTGCTGTTTATATGTCAGTCAGTTATGTATTTATTTTCTGTCTTCCATGTTAGATTATCTCTCTGTAGATAGGGGAGTAATTTTGAAGTGATCTGGGGCTTGACATGCTTTCCTAGCCTGACATTTGTCATGCTTTAGTAGACTGTGTTCCCAATAAGGATTAAACAAGAAAAAAATACCTGAGATGGGTATTTCAGAAGATCCGAGCATTTGGCCATTTCAGAGGTATTCTTGCAGATCACCTTATGCAGTGAATCTGAAGTAGTTTACTTAATTTGGTCTTAAACCTGTGGGTTACTGATCTGTGCCGGATCCGACGCGGCCGCATCCCCAGCATCTTATCCGAGCTCTCAGCTTCTCCCCTCACTCATAATGCACCCTGTCTCTTTCCCTTCAGATCTCTTTTGCCACTGAAAACCTGGCGTTGTGGTCTTGGTTCTCAGCTAATCGTTGGTTGTGGTGTTTTTTTTGGGTGCTTTTTGCTCTGTTATATTTTTTCTTTTTCTGTTTCAACTCCTTGTGCAGTCGTGGGGAAAAAATAGTCCTCTTTCTAACTTCCTAGTCCTTTAGTGAAGAAGCGTGCATGTGTTTTTTTTTCCCTGTGCCTGTTTAGAGTCATGTCTGAGCCACCTAAACAGGGTTTCATAAAATGCACAGTGTGTGGCCATTAGCTTTCCCCAGCCGATGGCCACACTCAGTGCATAGTGTGTTTGGGATCAGCCCACCTGCAAACCTCCTGGCCTATCTGTGCTGGGTTTAATCCCAGGGCGCTGAAGGACAGGAGAGACAAACTTATCTTAAAGGACCTGCTTTCCTCTTAGGGGGTGGTAGCTGCTGCTACACCTCCTGTCTCTGCTGCGACATCTGCTTCTTCCTCTTTCCCAGCCTCTGGGACTCATACTCTCACCAAGAGGTCTAGGGAGGGGGAGAAGCCTAAGAAGGATGGGCCAAAGAAGTGGTCCCCTGACTGCTCGCCCCGAATGGCCCGCCGCCGAAGACTAGGCCTATCTCCAGGCCTGGATCTCCCTGCCTCCATTCTCCAAGTTTTTTCTCTGAGTTGGAGGAGTCAAGGATCCGGTCACCTGTACGGGGATGTTCTTCATGTTTCACTGTTGCAGTCATCACATTTGGGTTATCCCTGCCAGGGTAGTCCTTAGCCAGCCTGAATGGCAAAGGCTTAGTATTTCTGCGTCGGTTGCTGTCACTTCAGGACTGACATCAGGTCGTCAGTATTAAGTAAGGCAGCCGATGCCATTACATCAGTCGTTCTTGCAGAGGAGCCCGAAGCTGAAGCAGTTCGAATGAGTGCTGGTCGGCCTTTACCTGAGTTTCATCTTCCGAATTGAAGCTGAAGTCTTCTAAAGCTACGTACCCGGTTGGGAATCCTTTTTTCTTGTTCTAACCAATGTCAGAAAAAGTTAATAATTGCCTTGCCTGTGGAAAGCAAATACCACACCGAGACTTTCATTCTTACTGCATCACTTGCTTTTTCTCAGACCATAACGTCCCCCGCTGTTGGTTTTTGTGCTTTAACGCCAGAACTGTATGTCGTCAGGCCCTTACTGTAGCTAGATATTTTCACTTACAGCCCTTGAATTCCTATATGGCTTCTGTAAGCCATCCGATAACAGATCTTCTGAAAAAACGTAAGGATAAAGACAGAGACAGACCACACAGGTCCAAACCTACCAATAACGCTTCCGTTAAGCTAGTCATCAGTTCTCCGGTCCTCAGTGAGGTGCTTTTGCAGCCCCTGATGCCTGCTTCTTTGGATTCGCAGGCCGCTACCGAGATTCTTGCGGAGTCCGGTATGCTGCAAAACTCTCTGACTAAGGATCCTGCGGTTGTCTCTACCTTGGATGGGTCCAGAGCCTCTGAGTACGCACTGGATTCCGAGGAAGTACTTAGAACTACCCATTCTCGACACAAACAGACAACTTGGTTCATGCCTACCCTTCTTTCGAAAACTACAGAGTTTCTAAGGCCCAGGGTATGAACCACACCCAGGAAACAGACCCAATCTCAGGCACTTGCTTCCTTGCCTCAGTCTCAAATGCTTAAAATGGCAAAAGATCTTATCATGCTGATCAGGGGAAGCCAAGCTACCGCTTCCAAAAGAGAGATCTGTCCCCAGTAGTTTTATCTGAGCAGGAGTCAGATGACTGATTCATCTGAATATGAAGACGTGCAACCCCTCTCTGCTTATGAGGATTCTGATGCAGAGGAATCCATTCCTTTAGCCTCTCCACCCTAGGACTTTTCCTTTGGGGAAACCCTTCATACCTTAAGGAAGCATTTCCACTGGGAATGTCAGGACTACCCTCAGTCTAAAAAGCGACTTAGAGAATTCTTAGATCTTCCACAGCACAGACCTTTAGCCATTCCCCCAGTCCTGGATGTTGTGGACGATGTTTTCATATAATCCAGTTTGACTCCTGACACCCTCCCTTCTGCTCCTACAAAACCTGACAGGTATTAGAGTCCCTGACTCGCACAAATTTCGTTTCAAAAATCCTACTGCTGACCCTGAGGTAATTTTTCAAGGGCCTAAAGGAATTAAAGCAACTTCTGCTAAGAATCCCACCCCCTCAGATAGGGATTCCTGAGCACTAGACAGATGGGGTTAAAAACTTATACACCTCTGCTACTCTTGCTGTCAGAGCACTTAATTCAGTTCCGTATGCTAAAATTTCAGCAACATACCATGGAACTCCTCAAACAAAAAGTGCCTTCCTTTCCTGCATGTGCAGAAAATAGAGGTACAAGAGTTATTGCACGCATTCTGCAAGTCAAGTAACTAAGCACACCTTACACTGGTTTTGATGCCCTAGAAGCTTCTTGCAGGGCAGCAGTCACCGGTTCTGTCCTAAGAAAGCATGCTTTGCTTAAGGAACAGCCCTTGCCAGACCATGTCAAGTCTAAATTATTGGAAGCACCCTTGTTGCACAAAGACAACTTATTTGGCACCAAGGCAGAGGAGGTCTTAAAAAAAGGTGAAGAAAAAGCTAAATCTATGCAGACAGTTAGGGATTTCCTACAAGTACAGCCTCCCAGGTTCAGCAGGCATTGCCCCTCCAAGCACTGGTCCTTTCCTGCCCCCACCAGGTCAGATGTTCTTCATCTTTCACTGTTGCAATCATTACATTTGTGTTATCTGCTGGCAGGTTGCCCTCAGTTGGCTTGATTAACCAAGTCTTGGGTCCTGCATCAGTTGCTGTTCCCTTCTTCCATGATGTCAGGTCGTCAGGGGTATAAAACATGCAGCCGACGCCATTACATCAGTCTTTCTTGCCACGCGGTGCCCGAAGCAAAAGCAGTTCGCAAATGCCAGTTGGCAGACTCCTGAAATTTTCGTTTTCGAGTTTCAGAACCGAAGTCTTCAACTAAAAAGCTAAGTACCCCGTTGGGGAAACTTTTTCATGCTCCTTACCGATTTCAGTAAAAGTTAATTGCATTACTTGTGGGAAGCAAATACCTCATAAGGATTTTCATTTGTACTGTATTCCTTGCTTAGGCCCTGACCACAACGTACCTTGCTGTCAGTTTTGTGCTAAATTTAATCAACGCACTATTAAACATCTGTATATTTTTACTTCTAAATATTTTGGCTCACGCTTTAATTATCCAGAAATGTCGACTGTTAGCAATCCGACTACCGGAATACCTAAAAAACGGAAAGAAAAAGAGACAGGCCTTCGAGGTCCAAAACTGACGACACTTCTCCTAAGCCAGTTGCTGGTTCGCCGGTACTCAGCGAGGCGCTTTCGCAGCCCCTCATACCCACTATTTCTGATTCGCAGACCTCTTCTGAGATCCATTCGGAGTCCGGTGCGCCGCCAGATGCTTCAATTATGGAACCCATGGATGTCTCTACCTTAGATGGGTCCGGAGCCGCTGTGCAGGCACCGGTTTCTGAGGGTGTTTTCAGGCCTGCAGATTTGTATATTCGACCGATGCCATCTTCAAAGCCAAGTCCAAAATTTAAATCTGTGTCTAAAAAAATGACTTCTGGGCCACATGTGCAGGCCCCCTATGCCTAAAAAACAAATCATCAAAATGGCTGAAGATTTAATTACTCTGATCAGGGATAGCCCCCCTCTAAGAGGCCTCTGAAAGACATTGATTATGAATCCTGTGAACAGGATTCTATTTCTTCTGACTCTTCTAATGAACAGGATTTGTCTATACCTACATATGAGGACTCTGATGCAGTAGATTCAATTCCTTCTGTTTTTGCCCCTGAGGATTTTTCTTTTGGGGAAACTTTACACAGCTTAAGGGAACATTTCCACTGGGAAAGTCAGGATGTCTCTGAATATAAAAAAAAGACTTAAGGATTTTCTTCTTCTTCCTCAGCATAGGCCTTTGGCTGTACCTCCTGTTCTAGACATTGTTGATGTTTTTTCAGAATCTAGTATGGCTCCTGATTCTCTGCCTCCGGCTCCTTGTAAGCCAGACAGATACTACAGGGTTCCTGACTCCCACAAATTCCTTTTCAAAAATCCTATTACAGGTCCTGAAACCAATTCTCAGGGTCCCAAGGACATTAAGGCCTCTACTGCCAAAAATCCTACCCCTTCTGATAGAGATTCCAGGGCGCTGGATAGATGGGGTAAGAAGGTTTACACTTCTGCAGCCTTGGCAATCAGGGCTTTAAACTGTCAATTTCATATGCTTAAATATCAACAGCATATCATGGGACTGCTTAAACAGAAAATTGTTAATTTCTGACTGTGTGGAAAATAAAGATTTGCAGGATTTATTGCATTCAGCTGAACAAGTTGGAAAACGTACTTTACAATGTGGTTTTGGTTCTTTGGAGGCCTCATGCAGGGCTGCTGTAACTTGGTCTGTGCTAAGAAGGCATGCGTGGCTCAAAGAGCAAACTCTGCCTGATCGCGTTCAAGCAAAAGTGTTGGATGCCCCTTTACAACAGGACCGTCTCTTTGGTAATAAGGCTGAAGAAGTTTTAAAAAAAGATGGAAGATAATGCTAAATCTATGCAAACTGTGAAAGATTTTTTACAAGTGCAACCTCCAAGTTTTAGTAGGCACTGGCCTACTAAGAACTGGTCCTTTCCAGTTCCTTCGAGTGCCACTCATGTCAAACCCAGACATTCCAAAGGCTCCAGGTTTCAGTCACAAGGGACTTTTCAAACAAAACAATGGGGTGCCTCCTCCGCCAAATCTGGAAAGAACAAGGCACCTCCCTATGGTAAGCAGTCTCAGTTGACTTCCCTTTACACTTACCAAGCACTTATCTTTTAGCCGCCCCTTTGGGGGGGGGGGGACTGGCACTTCATGCAAGAAACTGGCAACTTATAACCCAGGACAAATGGGTTTTAAATATAGTATTCCAGGGATACAGATTTCATTTCCATACATTGCCAATCCCAAACTGATGGCCAGACCTGCCCCCAAATCAGTGGGCAGAGACCCAGAAACAAGTTATGTCCCTCATGAATGTGGGGACTATTCAACCAGTACCAGAAAAGGAAAAGGGACAAGGTCTTTATTCAAGACTTTTCCTGGTACCCAGAAAAGACAAATCATGGCGTCCAATTCTGGACTTATCTACTCATCAACACATTTATGGCCATTCCAAAATTCAAGATGCTGACTCTTCAGTAGTTACTTCCTATGCTAGGCAAAGATGTCTGGTTGGTAACTCTAGACTTAAGAGGCTTACCTGCATATCCCAATCAGGGAATCTTGCAGAAGGTACCTCAGCTTCAAAGCAGGCTACTTGCATTAACAGTTCTCTGCACTGCCCTTTGGCTTATTTACTGCACCCAGGGTCTTCACAAAGTGCTTGACTCCAGTAATTGCATTTTTCAGGCAAAGAAATATTCAAATATATCCGTACCTGGACGGTTGTCTAATTCAGGCAGAAAACAGGGACATTATTCTAAAACATCTGGCGTTTTTAAAAAGGGTTCTAACTTGTCCACGGTACGCCATAAATGAAAAAAAATCACAGCTGGTACCCTCTCAAAATATTACATTCCTGGGTGCAAGCTTGAATACAACTGCCCAGATGGCTTACCTTGCGCCAGAAAAGCAAATTCATTTGGTAACTTACTTCAAACAGGTGGCCACAAAAACCCTGCTATCTGCACGACAAATTCTGCAACCCTTGGGGTTCATGTTCTCCTGCATTCTTCTAATTCCATATGCAAGACTGCATATGAGGAAACTTTAGTGGTACTTAAAAAGTTTATGGAGTCAACATGGTCACAGCCTGGAAACAATGATTCCTGTCATACCTTGCCTGCAACTAGAGTTCCTATGGTGGGCAGACGGCTGCCACCAAAACAGGGGGCTGCCATTCACTCCTCCCCCTGCCGCCCAAACCCTAACTACAGAATCATCAGACTATGCTTGGGAGGCTCATCTCGCAGGGAAGTGCATTCAGGGCAAATGGAGCCCAAAACAAATGCACCTTCATGTCGATCAAAACGAGATGCTAGCTGTACAGAATGCACTGATAGCTTTCAAAAGGATTACCTTCATCCAGGACAATTAATGATAGACAACACCACAGTAATGTGGTAGATAAGCAGGGGGGAGGGCTACACACTCCTACCCCCTTTGCAGACTAGCTATGGCATTGTGGAACATGGCCTTGACCTATTACATACAACTACAAGCTTAATTCCTGCCAGGAAAGCTGAATACTCTGGCAGACGAACTAAGAAGAAATCTCATGGACCGACACAAATGGAAACTGGAACCACGGATTTTCAACATGTTGACACACAAATGGGAGAGTCCAGACATAGATCTTTTTGCCTCACCCCAGAACTATCAGTTGGACAAATTCTGCACAAGAACTCCTCACAAAAAAGCCTGGAAAGTGGATGCTCTATCATTCAGCTGGAAAAACCTATCATTCTATGCTTTCCCCCTCTGCCTCTGCTCTCCAATGTTCGACTAAAAGTCAAACAGAAGAAACCAAAAATGATTCTGATTGCTCCACACTGGCCTCGCCAACACTGGTACCCACTCCTGTGCAATGTGTCACACCTTCCACCGTGGCACCTGCCTCGCACACCTTACTGTCTCAGCAGAACAACCGAATTCTGCACACTCTGCTCCAAACTTTAAATCTTGCAGCGTGGCTAATCACTTCAATTCACACTCAGCATCTCTCAGCAAACCTGTGATGGATGTGATTTTGGAGGCAAGAAGACCTAGTTCTAGAAAATCTTATGCTGACAAATGGGAAAGATTCTGTGCCTGGAATCAATCACAAGGGATAAGCACAGCATTGCCCAATATTACTCAGATTTTACAATACTTAACTGAGATGCTTCACAAGGGCCTGTCCTTTTCTTCCATAAAAATCCATGCCTCAGCCATTTCAGCTCATTACAACACAGAACCTCTCCCCTCTTCTCTCATCCTCTGCTAAAGCAGTATCTCAGAGGGGCCAAAAACTTAAGACCACCCAGGAGAGCTCCTACCCCTGCCTGGGACCTCAATTTTGTATTGGAAAAAGTAACTCTCCCTCCTTTCGAGCCAGCTGCTACTGCAGACTTAAATTTTTTCTCCTGGAAAACGCCTTTCCTTTTAGCAGTCACTTCAGCTAGAAGGGTTTCTGAATTACAGGCTCTTATGGCAGTGGAACCTTTCATTATTTTTCATGTGGACAGGGTGTCTGTCTGGACCCAATCCATCTTTCATGCCTAAAGTGGTATCCAGTGTTGCTCTTAATCAGACCAGTCATTTGCCAACTTTCTTTCCCAATCCACAGAACAAGGGAAAGCGGATTCTGCATTCATTGGATGTACACAGACAACTTAGATTTTACTTAAACAGGACAAAATCTCTAAGAAAATCTGAACTACTGGTGGCTTTTGCTGCAGGGGCAGAGGGAAAGGCTATTTCAAAGCAGACTATTTCCAAATGGATAAGCCATTGTATTCGTTTCTGCTATATGCACCATGGTAAAACTATCCCCCAGGGGATCAGATCTCATTCCACCAGGGCTGCATCTACTTCTACAGCCTTTCTCAGATGTGTTCCTACCAGAGACATTCTAGAAGCTGCTACGTGGAGCTCAGTTCATACGTTCACCAAACATTACCATTTACCTTTCTTCTCTAAATCCAGAGCTGGCTTTGCCACTGCTGTCCTGCAGGGCCTTATAGCTGATGTTCATCGTGTTTCACTGTTGCAGTCATTACAGTTGGGTTATCCTGCTGGCAGGCTACCCGCAGTTGGCCTGAATTCCAAATTCTAGGTCTGGCGTCCGTTGCTGTCGCCTCCTCCCTGACGTCAGTGCGCCAGGGGTATAAAAGATGCAGCAGACGCCATTTTCTCCAGTCTTTCTTGCCGCACGGTGCCCGAAGCAAAAGCAGTTCGCAAGTGCCGGTCGGCAGACTCCTGAGATTTTCGTGTTCGAATTTCAGATCCGAAGTCTTCATTTAAAGCTAAGTACCCCATTGCGGAAACTTTTTTCTTGCTCCAGACCGATGTCAGAAAAAGTTAATTGTATTTCTTGTGGGAAGCAAATACCTCCATAAGGACTTACATTCCTACTGTATTCCTTGTCTAGGCCCTGACCACGATGTTGCTAATTGTAGGTTCTGTGCTAGATTTAACCAACGCACTATTAAGCGTCTGTATGATTTTGCATTTCACTATTTTGGCAGAAGATTTAATTACACAATGTCGGATAGCCATCTGACTACCGCAATTCACAAGAAAAGCAAGGAAAAAGAAAAGGACAAGCATCCGAGGTGCAAAACTAACGACGAGGCTTCTAAGCCAGTCGCCGGTTTGCCGGTTCTCAGTGAGGCGCTTTCGCAGCCCCTGAGGGCCCGCTACTTTAGAGCCGCAGGCCGCTACCGACTCCCACGTGAAGCTCACTAGGCCGCTGGAAACTCAAGGTATTGGAACCTTGGAAACTATTTCCTCAGATGGGTCCGGAGCCGCTGAGCAGGCATCTGCTTCTGAGGGTGTTTTCAGGCCAACACAATATGTAAAAGCAACTTCAGCTTCAAAGGCAAAGACTAAAGCACCTTTAAAGACAAAGGAACAAGTACAGCAGGCCCATGGACAGGCCTCCATGCCTAAAAAACAGATGCTCAAAATAGCCGAAGACCATAGTACTTTGATCAGGGGTTCCCATCCCCCTCCTGATAAGAGGCCTAGGCAAGAGACAAAATATGAATCTTCAGATCAGGTTTCCATTTCATCTAATTCCTCTTCTGATCAGGGATACTCTCTTCCTCCCTATGAGGATTCTGATGCTGAAGAATCTATCCCTTCAGCCTCTCCTCCTGAGGATTATTCTTTCGGGAAAACTCTGCATGCCATGAGGGAGCATTTTCACTAGGAGAGCCAAGATTTTTTAGAATCTAAGAAAAGGCTCAGAGACTTCTTTTTACTGCCTCAGCACAGGCCCCTTCCTATTCCTCCTGTGTTAGACATTGTAGATAATGTCTTTTCAGAGTCCAGTCTGACTCCTGACTCCTTGCCTCCAGCTCCTGTTAAGCCAGACAGATACTACAGGGTTCCTGATTCACACAAATTTCTTTTTAAAAACCTTGCTGCTGACCCAGAAACTCTCTCACAGATGGGGAAAAAGGATTTACACTTCTGCTACCTTGGCTATAAGGGCTTTAAATTGTCAGTTTCATATGCTTAAATATCAGCAATTTATTATGTCACTGCTTAAACAGAAAATGTTGATAAATTCTGAATGTGCAGAAAAAGAAATGCAAAATTTATTGCATGCAGCTGAACAAGTTGGAAAGCATACTTTGCAATGTGGTTTTGATTCTCTGGAGGCCTCCTGCAGGGCTGCTGTTAAAAGTTCTGTCATCGGGAGACATGCTTGGTTAAAGGAACAGAATCTGCCTGATCATGTTAAAGCAAAATTATTAGATGCTCCATTACACCATGATACCTTGTTTGGTGTTAAAGCAGAGGAGGTGTTGAAGAAAATGGAGGACAAAGCAAAATAGGGTTGCCACCTTTTCAAATGGCCAAAGTGAGACATTTTCGGGACACGCATCAGATTTTACAGGCAGACACATACCCACGGTCAGTACAAAGAATAGAACTTAACTTTTTTGCCTAAATAAAAGCTTATTCTTGCAGCATTTTAGTTGCTTATTCTGTTTCTTGTAACATTTAGGTATTTTAGATACAGAATAACTGTTTTATGCAGCTATTACATAAAGTATGGGACATAATTATGTCCTACAATCTCAAAACATTTGCCATTTTTAATACTTTTTGTCAGGACAACAGACAGTGTGACAACAGACGCCCTAGAGGCAGGTCCCAGCCCCAAGGCACATACAGAGCTAAACAATGGGGTGCTTCTACCTCTAAAAGCGGAGAAGACAAATCACAGCCTTAAAGGAAACAGTCCCAATGACTTCCCCCTGCCTGTGCCAAGCACTTATCTTCTGGCAGCACCTTTATGGGGAAAACTAGCACTTTTTCATCAAAATTGGCAAATAATAACCCAGTACAAATGGGTCTGGAACATAGTGTCACAAGGTTACAAATTTCACTTTCATACCCTGCCAATGGCTCACAGTTGGCCAGACCTGCCAAAAAATCAATGGGCAGAGGCACAGAAGCAAATTTCATCTCATGGACATAAGGGCCATTCAGCAAGTACCAGAGCAAGAGCAGAGACAAGGATTTTACTCAAGACTGTTCTTGGTGCCTAGAAAGGACAAAGCCTGGAGACCAATACTGGATCTATTAATTCTAAACACATATCTGGATATTCCAAAATTCAAAATGTTGACTCTGCAGCAGCTTCTGCCCATGCTGGGCAAGAAGACTTAGCTTGTAACTTTAGACCTAAGAGGCATACCTGCATGTCCCAATCAGACAATCATGCAGACGACACCTCAGAATCATAGCTGGCTCAATGCACTACCAATTCTCTGCACTGCTCTTTGGCTTCTCTACTGCGCCCATGGTCTTCACAAATTGCCTGGCTCCAGTAATTGCATTTTGCAGAAAAACAGGAATACAAATATATCCTTACTTGGACGACTGCCTCATTCAAGCAGAGAACAAGGACATCCTACTACAGCATCTGCATTTGTAAAAAGATTACTAGCATGCCTAGGGTACATGGTAAACGAAAAAAAATCAAAACTTGTATCCTCAAGAGATAATATTCCTGGGTGCAAGCTTAAATACAGCTGCCCAGATGGCTTATCTCACGCCAGACAAACAAAGGCAACTGACTACTTATTTCAAACTGGCAACAAAGGCCCAGTTATCTGCAAGAAAAATTCTGCAGGCTTTGGGCTTCATGGCATCCTGCATTCTGCTAATTCCATGTGCAAGACCGCATATGAGGAAACATCAGTGGGATCTAAAAAGTGTTTGGACTGAACATTGCCACAGTCTGGAAACAATGAATCTGAAGTAGTTAACTTCATTTGATCAGCAACCTGTGGGTATCTGATCCGAATTGGATCTGAGCCGGCAGCTTTCCTAGCAAAAGATCCGAGCTCCAAGCTCCTCCCCCTACCCATAATGCCCTGCTACCTCCCTCTAGCCCGCAGATCTCGTTTGCCGCGGCTTCTTGAAGCATCTGAGAACTAACTCCTAGTGTTGGATATGTGAGTTGAGTAGAAATTTTAACTTTTTTTTCTCTTTTAATCCTTGTAATCTTAGTGTGTGTAGTAACCTTTTCTCCCTTAGTCTATTTGGGTAGTTTTATCGTTAGTTTAGTGTAGATTTTATTTTCCTTCCCCCCTTCTGTCTGTGTGTGAAGGTGTGTGTGTGTGGGCTTGTTCTCTTCAAAATATCTGAAGGCCCAAAAGCAATTTTTTCTAAATGCTCCGAGTGTGGCCATAATCTGTCCCCAGCGGATGGCTGCACTCGCGTTATTGCCTGGGCGTGGACCATCTTTCGTCAGGCTGCACTATTTGTGCAGCCTTCAACCCCAGGGCTTTGAGGGATAGGCGGACTAAGCTAGTCCTTGCGGGCCTTTTGCCCCCGGATTCGGCTTCGTCCTACTCCCCCTCTGTGACGCCAGCTGCGGCTGCTCCACCGATCATTCCCTCTGCCCTGGCCGGGATTCAAACTCCCTCTTCGGCTCAGGAGGAAAGGGACTCCAGGAAAAAGGATAGGAAAGACAAGGAGCGTGATAGGGACAGACATCGTAGCCACAAGAGGCGGGCCGATTCAGCTCCCTCGGCCCCACCATCTAAGCAGGTCGCCTCCCCTCTTAAGGTCTCAGGGTCTTCCCCCTCCAGGCTTCGTTTTCCACGTTTCTCCCCGGAGCCTGAGGAGGAGACCCGGTCACCTTCGAGGTCGTCCTGGTGGCCTTCCCAGCAGCCTCATCCAGGTCAACTAGAAGTTTATCCGACGTGGACATGGACCAGATGATGCGTCGATATCTTCAGGCCCAGCTGCAGATGGGAGTGCTCTTGCCTCCGACCCCATTTTTTGCCCCCATTGCTCCTTCCCTGACCCACTACCGTGATTCGGAGCTGTCTGATCAGAGTAGCTTCGGAGCCGGGGTGGTGGCACCGACTGTATTTTCGAGTTTGTCAGATCCATTTTCGGATCGGAGCTCTCGGAGCCGTGAGATGAGCGTCTGATCCGGAGGGGTCAGTGTGCCATCGGCTCAGTTGAGTTCTGATCACACTGCCCTTTCGGATCTGATCGGGTTATCTCCGGTGCCGATCCACGTGCCAGATCCGAGGGGGCTGCTTTTGGATCCTAGGGAGAGCAGCTCACCCTCTGCATTCGACATCGTGGAGAGGGTCCTTTCGAGGGATTCGAGGCCCCAGGCTCTTGCTACGGATCCACCAGCCATTCCCTGTCAGACGGGCCTGTCTTCCATCATCCGGTACCAAGGACTGCCTGCGCCTACGTTCCAGATGGTTCCCGTAGAGGAACAGGACATTGTTGGTGAGCCCTCCTTGGACAGCCTCCCCCCCCCCGAGGAGGTCCCTCACAAACGAAAGTGCAAGAGGAGGCACTTGGACTCACCAGAGTCCCTCACAGAAGGCACGGACTTGGAGGAAGGGGACGGTTCCCCCAGGTCACCCCCTCGAGGACATCTCATTTGGAGACATTATGGAAATGCTTCGTATTAGAGGGGGGGTGGTCAGCCCCAAAGCCTTCCTCAGATGAGTCTGTCTTTCCTGAGGCATTCGCAGGCCCATCTACCTCTTGGGTGCCCCTCCCGCCGATCCCCTGGTGGACCTCATAACTACCAGGGCATGGAAGGAGCCGGACTCTGTGGAGCCAATACCCAAGAGACCGGACAGGATTCTCAGCTCCCCCCACAGACAGGACAGTTTGGAGCAAAAGTTCCCCGGTAGATGCCATGGTGGTGGCGGCTCCCACCAAGAAGGAATTAGCACAGGAGAGTTTCTCTGTACATCCTCCAGACAAGGAGTCTCGGACGATGGACCGCCTCTGAAAGTGGATGTTCGCTTCAGCGACTGTCTCTAAGGTCGCTGAACTAAATGGCACACGTGGTATGACTCCAGTGGGACCTAATCAAAGAGTACGCTGGGTCACCCCCAGAGTCCATGTCGGCCAAGGACAAATGGACCTTCTCTGCTCAAATGGCCACTCTTAAGTCTATCACAAACACCTCTATGTGGCTTCTCTCCCATGCCACAGATGGAGCGGCTAGAGCCAGCGGAGCAGGCAATGTCTTACGGCAGCAGGCCTGGCTCCGTCTCTGCGACTTTGCGGAACCCTTCAAAGCGTCCTTTGCGAACGCCCCCTTTGACGGTCCTATGGTTTTCGGCAAAACCGTCAGCGATACGCTACTCCAGAGCAAGAAAGACGGGGAAACGTCTGCCATCTGGATCCGCTTCTCGGCTCCTCAGAGGTTCTTCTCCAGGAACCAAAGAGGACAGAAGAAGATGTGGTTCTGGAAATCCCAACAATCCCGTTTTGCTCCGGATCCCTTTTCCTTCAGAGGCAGAGGAGGACAGGGTGGACACCGGCCCAGAGGCTGAGGGGGGCCGAAGAATTTCGGGTTGAGGGAACCCTTTTCCAATCGACCCGCGCAGCAACCCTGAGGGGTTTCCCGACTGCTCCTCTCTGGAGGCAGTCGGGGGGTGCTTCTCGGAGCATCTAGCACATTGGGAGTCCATTACGACAGATCGGTGGGTGCTCCGGATCATATCCAGAGGTTACTCAATTCCATTCCTAAGTTCTCATCCCAGGTCGGGGCACCTTCCCGATGTACCACCCAATCAGAGGGAGGTAGCAGCCTTCAAAATAAGAGCTACTAAGAAAAAGAGACATCCAGCACGTCCCCCCAGTCAATCCGGGTCAGGCTTTTACTCTAGGTTCTTTCTGGTGCCAAAAAAGCCTGGGGACTTGGGGCCAATTCTCGACCTGTCCACACTGAACCTGTCAGTTGCCAAAGAGAAATTCTGGATGGTGGTGACCATTCAATCCATTCTCCCACTGTTACAGGAGAATGACTGGATGTGCTCCATAGACCTCAAGGATGCGTACTACCACGTTCTAATGGACAGGCGATCCAGGAGGTTTCTCCACTTTCAGCTGGGAGCCAGCCATTATCGGTTCAGGGTCCTACCCTTCGGTCTCACCACAGCCCCCAGGGTGTTCACCAAGGTCATGGCAGTTGTAGCAGCCCACCTGAGGCTTCAGGGAATACAGGTCTTTCCTTACCTGGACGACTGGCTGTTAGCCGCCCCCACCAGGCATCTACTCTGTTCAGCGAGAGACTATTTCCTACATCTCGCCTGCTATCTAGGGATCACAATCAATCACAAGAAATCCTCCCTTCAGCCTACTCAGATCTTGTGTTTCATAGGGGCCAGGATAGACACAATTCAGTCCAAAGTCTTTCTGACGTCGGACAGACTCCGCAGTCTAAACCTCCATGTTTTGTCGGCTATTCAGTCCTCGGCCCCTCCAGTGGAGTTAGTCCTGAGGACTCTGGGGTCCATGGCAGCGGCCATCAACTTGTCACCGCTCGCGCGTCTGAATGAGGATTCTGAAGTGGACCTTACAGGTCCAGTGGTCCATCCTACTTGCACCCCTTGTCTGCCCCTATTCCTCTCAGCAGGGAATCTCTACTTTGGTGGCTCCATTCCAAGCACCTGTGGGAAGGGCGCCTCTTCTCCATGTCCCTACCCCAAGTCACAGTGACCACGGACGCGTCTTGCCTCTGGTGGGGGGGCATTGCATGGGCAGAAACCGTCCAGGGCACGTGGACTCACACAGAGTCCCTTTTGCATATCAATGTTCTGGAGATAAGGGCGGTGCTTCTAGCGTTGCACGCTCTCCATGCCCTTCTTCCTCTAGGGACTATTGCAGTTCAGACATGTCAGTGGTCTGGTACATCAACAAGCAAGGGGGAACCAGATCTTATCCACTTTGCCGAGAGGCCATGAGAGTGTGGGAATGGGCGATATCCACCAGCAGCTTTCTCATAGCAACGCACATACCAGGTCGGTCAAACATTCTAGCAGACAAGCTGAGTCGAACTATCTTCTCACCCTATGAGTGGTCTCTGAACCCCCTTAGTAGCGAAACGGATCTTCCTCAGATGGGGTCAACCTTGCTGCGATCTGTTTGCGTCACCAGCTAACGCAAAGTGCAGTGAGTTTTTCGCTCCGATTCCCCCACCAGGGGAAAACCCCAGAGACGCTCTGGTTCATGCTTGGCTATCCGAGCTTCTTTATGCTTATCCTCCTCTTCCGTTGATGACAAAATTCTTGCAGAAAGCTCGTCAGTTAGGGAGCAGAGTTATCCTCATAGCCCCATTCTGGCCTCGTACATCATTTTTCATAGACAGAGTTTCCCTCAGGACTAACCCCTCTTTTCTGCCTAAAGTGACTTCCGAAGCCAGCATCAACCAATCCATCAACCTGCCTGTCTTCTTTCCTAATTATCACAACAAAGGAGAGTATAGACTTCATTGCCTGGATGTGCATAGACAGTTACGATTTTACTTGCACAGAATGGCTGTTTTTCGAAAATCAGAACAGCTCTTTGTCTCATTTGCCAAGTCCTGTTTGGGTAAACCAGTGACAAAGGTAACCTTAGCTAGGTGGATTTCCCAATGCATTCTTCTCACATACAGAAGCTCTGGTCGACCTGAGCCTGTGCGGGTTCGGGCACATTTACTCATTCTGTGGCTACTTCTGTGGCCTTCTGGTCGAGGGTCCCTTTGGTTGACATTTGTTCAGCAGCTACTTGGGCTTCTTCTCATACTTTCATTACACATTATAAATTGGATCCGATTTCCAGAGGAAGGGCTTCCTTTGCCTCTGCAGTGCTCCGGAATATCCTTCCATAAGGACTTCCCAAGTTGTTGGTGGCTGGGGGGGGGGGGACTCTGTCCCACAGGTTTCTGATCAAATGAAGTTAACTACTTCAGATAAAGAAGTTATGTACTCACTATAACGTTACATCTGAGTAGGTAACTTTATTTGTCAGCAACCAACCCTCCCTCCGTCCCCCTGACCTGTAGTTCGTCCTTGAAGGATCATTGTATTTCACTTCCAAGATGACATCAGGTTAGGATGTTCAGGTAGTTTTTTCCTTGTGTTATGGTAGTATTCTTTGATACTATGGCAAACTCGATCTGAGGGCTAGAGGGAGGTAGCAGGGCATTATGGGTAGGGGGAGGAGCTTGGAGCTCAGATCTTTTGCAAGGAAAGCTGCCGGCTCGGATCTGAATCGGATTTGATACCCACAGGTTGCTGACAAATGAAGTTACCTACTCAGAATGTTATGGTGGGTACATAACTTCTTTTTACCCTCATTCCCTGCCTGCAGCAGGAGTTTCGATGGTGGGCAAAGGCCTGTCACCACAACAAGGGACAGCCATTCACCTTACCCCCAGCCAGGCAGACATTAACAACAGATGCATCAGATTATGGCTGGGGGGTCCACATAGCAGGAAGATGTATTCAGGACGCATGGTCCGCAATCCAAATGCATCTACATATCAATCAAAAAGAGATGCTAGCTGTTCAGAATGCCCTGACAGCCTTCAAGGATCTACTTCATCTTAAACAATTACTGATGAAGACGGACAGTGCCACAGTCATGTGGTACATAAACAAGCAGGGAGGCACTCATTCCTACCCCCTTTGCAGACTTGCCATGACTTTATGGGTCACAATATTGACTTACCAAGAAATCTGCAGGCACAATTCCTGCCAGGAAAGATAAATACTCTGGCAGACGAACTGAGCAGAAACCTCTTGGATCCCTACGAGTGGAAATTGGATCCGCAAGTCTTCAGCATGATAATAAGGAAATGGGGATGCCTGGACATTGATCTATTTGCCTCCCCTCACAACTGCCAACTACAGAGATTCTGCACAAGGACTTATCACAAGCAAGCATGGAAAGTGGATGCTCTATCTTTCAGCTAGAAAAACTTAAAAGTATATGCCTTTCCCCCACTGCCCCTCCTCTCCAAGGTACGCCTAAAGGTCAGACGAGAAGCCAGAAATGATACTGATTGCCCCAGACTGGCCCCGCCAGCACTGGTACCCAATCCTATGGAACCTGTCTCAATAACAGCCTGGACATTACCTCAAATTCCTCACTTACTGTCCCAACAAAACAATCAGATCCTGCACAGCCAACTAAAGACCTTAAATCTGGCAGAATGGCGGATAATGTAGTCATTCAAAACACACCTCTCTCTAAAGCGGTGATGGATGTTATTTTGGAGGCCAGGAGGCCTAGTACCAGAAAATCTTATGCTGACAAATGGAAGAGATTCTGTGCTTGGAACCAGGCTCCAAGGGATTGACTCGATTTTACCAAATATTCCTCAGATTTTGCAATACTTAACTGAGTTGCTGAACAAAGGCCTATCCTTTTCATCAATTAAGATTCATGCCTCTGCCATTTCAGCTCATTACAATACAGAGCCACCTATTTTTTCTCATCCTTTCCTAAGGCAGTACCTCAGAGGAGCCAAAAACTTAAGGCCTCCAAGGAGATCACCAATACCTGCATGGGACCTAAATTATGTCTTGGAAAAACTCACCTTGTCTCCTTTTGAGCCAGCCAATACAGCTGATATAAAATTTTTATCCTGGAAAACAGCTCTGCTCCTAGCCATAACCTCTGCAAGACGAGTCTGAGCTACAGGCACTCATGGCTGTGGAACCTTTTATCATTTTCCATCAGATAGGGTTTCTCTGAGGATAAACCCGACATTTATGCCTAAGGTAGTATCCAGTGTGGCTCTTAACCAAACTATTCACTTGCCTACCTTTTATCCTAACCCATAGAATAAGGGTGAGAGACTTCTGCATTCTTTGGACATACACCGAAAGCTGCGCTTTTACTTGGACAGAGCCAAAGCTTTCAGAAAGACTGAGCAATTACTAGTGGCATATGCTGCAGGATCACAAGGAAAGGCTGTCTCAAAGCAGACAATTTCAAAGTGGATAGGCCACTGCATTCGTTTCTGCTATTCACAACATGGCAAACCAGTGCCTTAGGCCACATTCAACCAGAGCAGCAGCCACTTCAGCAGCCTTCCTCAGAGGAGTACCAACCAATGACATTTTAGAGGCTGCAGCCTGGAGCTCAGTGCACACTTTTACAAAGCACCATCACTTACCACTTTACTCTAAATCCAGGGCAGGCTGTACCACTGCAGTTCTGCAGGGCCTCATAGCCTCTCCTAATCCTATTTGGCTCCAGCCTCCCAACCTCAGCTTTGGGATTCAACCCAATTGTAATGACTGTAACAGTGAAACATGATGAACATAGTACAGATGTTCATTGTGTTACCCTGCTGCAGTCATCACACTTGGGTTATCCTGCCATCAGGCGGTCCCGCAGTCGTCCAGAGTTCCAAAGTCTTGGTCTGGCGTCGGTTGCTGTCGCTTACTCCCTGACGTCAGTGCGCCAGGGATATACGAGGCATCCGATGCCATTTTCTTCAGTCTTTCTTGCCGTGCGGTGCCTGAAGCAGAACCAGTTCGCAAGTCCCGGTCGGCCGACTCCTGAGATTTTCGAATCTAATTTCAGTCCGAAGTCTTCAGTAAAGCTAAGTACCCCGTTGGGGAACCTTTTCTTGCCTCAGTCCTATGTCAGAAAAAGTTAACAATTGCATTTCTTGTGGGAAGCAAATACCTCATAAGGACTTCCATTCTTATTGTATTCCTTGCCTAGGCCCAGACCACGATGTCACAGGTTGTCGGTTTTGTGCTAGGTTTAATAAACGAACTATCAAACGCCGTTTTGACTTCGCACGACATTACTTTGGTAGGAAATTTAATTACATCATGCCGTCGGAGCAGCCGATGACCGGCATGCATAAAAAACCCAAGGATAAGGACAGGCAGCCTAGAACCAAGCCAGACTCCGAGGCCTCTGCTGGGCCTGTCGCCGGTTCTGCGGTTTTCTGTGAGGTGCCTACGCAGCCCCTGACGACCGCGGAAATGGAACCCCAGATAGCTTCGGATTCTCAAGCGGAGTGTACTAGGCCGTTGCAACCATCTGGCCCTTCCGACACTGGAGCAGAAGGTGGTCCCGGTGCAGTAGAAACACCTTCGGATTCATAAAGTGTCTTCAGACCGACTACACTCACCATTAAATCTTATGCTAAGCTAAAAACTCCATTAAAACCAAAAAAGACGGTGCATCAGTCTCCTGTTCAAGGCCCCATGCCTAAGAAACATGCTTAAGATGGCTGAAGATTTGATCTCCCTAATCAGGGGTTCCCATCCCCCTCCTGATAAAAGGCCAAGACAAGAGGAGGGCTATACTTCCTCTGACCAGGTTTCTATTTCCTCAGATTCTTCTGAGGAACAGGATTATGCTTTTCCCCCTTATGAAGATTCTGATGCTGAAGACTATTCCCTCAGCATCTCCCCCTGAAGACTACTCCTTAGGGGAAACTTTACATACCACGAGAGAACATTTCCACTGGGAAGGCCAGGACTACTCTGATTCTAAGAAAAGGCTCCGAGAGTTTCTTTTACTACCCCAGCACAGACCACTTGCTATCCCTCCAGTTTTAGATATTGTGGATGATGGTTACTTAGTCTAGTCTAAATCCAGACTCCCTACCTCCTGCTCCAGCCAGACCAGACAGATATTACAGAATACCTGACACACACAAATTCCTTTATAAAAGCCCTCTGGCTGACCCAGAAACAATTTCCCAGGGTCGCAAAGGGGGTAAAGCTTCTATGGCTAAAAATCCTGTACCCTCTGAAAGGGATTCCAGAGCCCTAGATAGATGGGGAAAGAAGATTTACACCTAAGCTACTCTGGCTATGAGAGCATTAAATTGTCAGTTTCACATACTGAAATATAAGCAATTCCTAATGTCTAAATTAAAACAAAGACTGAGCACACATTCTGAACAGGCTGAATTCAAGGAAATGCAGGATCTGTTGCATGCAGCTGAACAGGTGGGCAAACATGCTTTACAATGTGGATTTGATTCATTGGAAGCTTCCTGTAGAGCAGTTGTTACTGGGTCTGTCATACGCAGACATGCTTGGTTAAAAGAACAAACCCTACCTGATCATGTTAAAGCAAAATTATTGGATGCACCTTTACAGCAGGATGTCTTATTTTGGTGTCAAAGCAGAAGAGGTTTTAAAGGAAATGGAGGATAAGGCAAAGTCTATGCAGACGGTCAAGGATTTTTTTTACAGGTACCACCCCCTCGTTTCAGCAGAAATTGGCCAACAAAAAACTGGTCCTTTCTAGCTTCTGACATAGTTTCATAATTTCATAGTTCAGTACTAGGCTGTCTGCCCTGGGGCATTTGCAAGCCTAGCCATAGTGATGTGGCCTTCACCAACCCATGAAATGGTACAAAAATGTACAGAATAGATTTAGAATACTGTGCCTCTGTCTAGTAGTGACACAGTGAAGGTCCCCTTATATAATAGAATTAGTTTACTGTGCCCCTGTCGAGTAGTGACACAGATGTGAACCCTGGGGTAAACTTCCGATCTCCCATCCACTCGTCAAGATTTCTCTTGAAGAGAGTCAGTGAGGGGCTCTGCCTAACATGAACTGGGATCTTGTTCCAGAGCATGGGAAGCCTCTGGGTTATGAATCTATCCCTCCAGCATGTCCTATTCATACTTGTGCCGAGGTTCAAGTCTTTAGCTCTCGTGGTTCTGATGGATTTGGATTTTTTGAGGTGGAGCATGTCCATCAGTTCCTGATTGGACATGGCTTTGTACGTCAGGCAGAGATAATCTCTGAGCAGGCGGTATGCTACTGAATAGAGCTGGAGTTTCTTTAGTCTGGCAGACTAAGACAAATGTTGGAGACCCTTGATCCTCTTGCTGAGGTACTTTTGTGGTCTCTCCAGCTGTTGCAAGTGCCGGGTGAGGTACATACCAAATGAGGCATTGTACTCAATCATGGGTCTGATGAGGGAGGAGTATAGGGGTACAATGACATCCTTGGATCTGGATGTGAATCCCTTCATGATAAGGTGTGCAAGGTAGAATGTTTTTCTAACCACTTTGGCAACGTGGGTGTCAAATGAGAGGTCGCTGTCGACTTGGGTCCCTAGGTCTCTGATTACTTTTTCCGTACTCAGTGGGTTGCTGTCTATGTGATAATTTGTGGGTACTTTGTTTTTCCCAAAGGGGATGACTATACATTTTTTGGCATTTAGTTTAAGGCCATGACTCCGGCACCAGTTTGTTTCTGTGAGGCCTTTTTGTAGGATGTATGTGTCCACTGGTGTATCGACTATGGTGCCTAGTTTGCAGTCATCTGTGAACTTTGTCAGCCACAACCCTCCCATGTTTGCTTTAACATCTGAGAAATAAATGCTGAACAAGAAGGGTCCCAGGACAGATCCCTGTGGGACACCACTTGTGACTGGCTTTGAGTCTGACATTGCTCCAGCGATTTTAACTTTATGGGTTCTGTCCTTTAGCCAGTTTGCAACCCATCTAGTGACATAAGGGTTTACATTTAAGCTGTTGAGCTTATCTATGATGCCTGAGTGGGGTATTGTGTCGAAGGCCTTAGCCAAGTCCAGGTAGGCTATATGGACTGCTTTGCCCTCATCAAAGGCTCTAGTGACTATTTCGAAAAAGTCAACCAGGTTCAAAAGGCAGGATCTGTCCTTTACAAAGCCGAACTGGGTGAGGTCAAGTGTCTGTAGGTCCCCAATGTGTCCGTTTGAGTTCCATAATGATTCTTTCCATAGCTTTGCAGACCAGGCTGGTTAAGCTTATGGGGCGGTAGTTCCCAGGGTCTGTAGAGGTACCTCCTTTGTGGAGTGGGACCACTGTTGCTGTACGCCAGTGTTCAGGTGCATATCCTGTAGTAAGGCTAAGGTTAAATAGCATTTTTATGTGTGGGTTTAGCTCCTCTTGGAGTTCACGTAACACGCACCCCGGGATACCATCAGGTCCCATTGATGCTGTTTTTTTTTGCTTTGTTTAGGGCGGTTCTCACTTGGACATCTGAGATGACAGGGAGATTACATTCAGCTGGGATAAGTATTTCTTCTTTTGGGGGTGAGGGAGGGGAGAAATTTGCACTGAACCTGTCAGCCAGAATGTTGGCAATATCTGTGGGTTCAGTGTATTTTTTGTTGTTGTGAACTAACTCTGAGCATATCTGAGGGTTTCCGCCCAGGTTTCTAACATAGCTGAAGAAGGCTTTGTGGTTATCTTTAGTGTCCTTAGCGATTTTTCTCTCAAAGTTGGCCTTGGATGTTTTTATGAGAGAACGTAGTTTTCTGCTAGTGTTCATCAGAGATGTCTTCCCTTTATGGGGACAGACCACAGAGGGGCAAATACAGACGCCAAAGGGGCAGAGGTCAGTCACAAGGCCCTTACAAACCTCGCCAATGGGGTGCCACAACCCAGAAAGGAGGTGAAGACAGGCCCCAAGCTAGCAGAAGACAAACACAATGACTCAACCCTCCAACTACCAAGCAAATCTCTCTTGGCAGCTCCCTTGGGAGGAAAATTATCACTTTTTGCAGATAACTGGCACATCATCACAAAAGACAAATGGGTCCTAAACATTGTCTCACAAGGATACAGATTCTACTTTCATACCTTGCCAAGGATAAAAGGAATGCCAAACCTGCCACCAAATCAATGGGCAGAGGCACAAAAACAAATTACAGCTCTCATGGACATGAGCCATTCAACAGGAACCTATACAGGAGCAAGGACAAGGATTTTACTCAAGACTCTTTCTAGTCCTCAGAAAGGGCAAAACAATGGAGACCCATTCTGGATCTTTCAATTCTGAACACCTATCTACAAGTACCAAAATTCAAGATGCTAACACTACAGCAGCTTCTTCCCATGCTGGGCAAGAAGGCTTGGCTAGTAACGTTGGATCTCAAGGAGGCATACCTGCATGTCCCTATCAGACAAAATTGCAGAAGATATCTCCGCTTCATTGCAGGTTCAACCCATTATCAATTCTCTGCACTGCCCTTTGGCTTATCTACTGCGCCCAGGGTCTTCACAAAATGCCTGGCACCAGTAATTGCGTGCTGCAGGCAAAGAAGAATTCAAATATACCCATACCTGGACGACTGTCTTATTCAAGTAGAAAGCAAGGACATTCTTTTAAAGCATCTGGCATTTGTCAAACACCTTCTAAGTTGCCTTGGCTACACAGTAAACAAAAAGAAATCAAAACTAGTGCCCTCACAAAACATAATATTCCTGAATGCCAGCTTGAATACAACAGCCCAGATGGCTTATCTCACACCAGACAAGCAACAGATGACTCAATACTTCAAAATAATGGCAACAAAGGCCCAACTCCCTGCAAGAAAAATTCTGCAGGCCTTGGGATTCATGGCATCTTGCATACTACTAATACCATTTGCAAAACTGCATATGAGGAAATTACAATGGTACCTGAAAAGCGTATGGACTCAGCACAGCCACAGCTTGGAAACAATGATACCACTCATTCCCTGCCTTCAGCAGGAGTTTCTATGGTGAGCACAGGCATGTCACCTCAACAAGGGTCAGCCTTTCACATTACCCACAGCCAGGCAAACTATGACAACAGATGCATCGGACTATGCCTGGGGAGTACACATGGCAGGACAGTGCATTCAGGGCAGATGGACTACAGATCAAAGGCAGCTGCATATCAATTAAAAGGAAATGCTAGCAGTACAGAATGCCCTAATAGCTTTCAAGGACCTCTTACACCCAGGACAACTAATAATAAAGATGGACAATACCACAGTAATGTGGTACATCAACAAGCAAGGGGGCACACATTCCTACCCTCTATGCAGACAAGCAGTGACCTTGTGGAACACAGCACTGTCTTACCAAGTTCAACTACAAGCACAATTCCTGCCAGGAAAGAAAAACACATTGGCAGATGACCTAAGCAGAAACATAATGGATCCCCACGAGTGGAAACTGGATCCACAAGTATTTGCAATGATAACTCAAAAATGGGGACGCCCAGACATAGATCTGTTTGCCAAACCCCAAAACTACCAACTTCAAAAATTTTGTACAAGGACATTCCACCCACAAGCTTGGAAAGTGGACACCCTCTCGTTCAGTTGGAAAACATTAACAGTGTATGCCTTTCCTCCACTGCCTCTTCTAGCAAAGTTGCTGCTGAAAGTCTGATTAGAGAGGCCACAAATGATACTCATTGCACCAGACTGGCCACACCAGCACTGGTATCCAATTCTAAAGAACATGGCCCACGGCCCACCATGGATTTTACCACAAATTCCTCACCTGCTCACCCAGCGAGACAATCAAATTCTATACAGCCAGCTCAAGACTTTAAACCTGGCTGCATGGCAAATTACCTAAACAATCAACCAACACCTCTATCCAAAGCTGTTAAGGACGTCATTCTGGAGGCCAGGAGGCCCAGCACCAGGAAAACCTATTCAGACAAATGGAAAAGATTTTGCGCCTGGAACCAGGCTAAAGGCCAAAATCCCCTTGATCCAAACATTCCTCAGATTCTACAATATTTAACTGAGATGTTGCACAAAGGACTTTCCTTTTCATCTATTAAGATCCACGCCTCAGCAATTTCAGCTCATTACAACACGGATCCTCCTTTATTTTCACATCCACTCCTAAGACAGTACCTCAGAGGGGCTAAGAACATAAGACCGCCCAGGAGAGCACCAACACTTACTTGGGATCTCAACTTTGTTCTGGAAAAACTTACACTGCCTCCCTTTGAACCAGCTTTCTCAGCTGATTTAAAGTTTCTTTCATGGAAAACTGCCCTGCTGCTAGCAATAACTTCAGCTAGAAGAGTCTCAGCTACAGGCACTAATGGCAGTGGAGCCTTTCCTCATTTTTCATCAAGACAGTGTCTCTCTGCGAACTAACCCTTCCTTTATGCCAAAGGTGGTATCCAGTGTGGCCCTAAACCAAACCATTCATTTGCCCACCTTTTTTCCAAATCCCCAGAACAAAGGAGAAAGTCTCCTGCACTCTTTGGACATTCACAGACCATTACGTTACTACTTGGATAAAACTAAGGCTTTCAGAAAATCTGACCAGCTCTTTGTAGTCTATGCTGCAGGATCACAACGAAAAGCTATCTCAAAACAGACCATTTCAAAATGGATAGGACATTGCATACGTTTCTGCTACATGCATCAAGGGAAACTGATACCTGTTAGCATTAGGCCCCACTCCACCAGGGCTACAGCTACATCAGCAGCCTTTCTCAGGGGGGTGCCAACCAAGGATATTCTGGAAGCTGCAACTTGGAGTTCAGTGCGCACCTTCACCGAACATTATCACTTACCTCTATATTCTAAGACTCGAGCTGGCTTTGCCACTGCAGTTTTGCAGGACCTACTAGCTTCTGCTAACCCTGTTTAACTCCACCACTCATCCTTAGCTTTGGGATTCAACCCAAGTGTGATGACTGCAGCAGGCTAACACGATGAACATAGTACAGTTTTGTACCTACCATAAATGTAGATGTTCGAGTGTTCACCCTGCTGCAGTCCAGGTTACCCTCCCTCCATCCCCTCTGAACTAGCTGGACTTATCCATACCTTTCTATCCTATACAACCTCTGTGGTGTATTTGCTTGTAACTGAAAGTATTGTTTTATTTTTACTTGTATATTTTTATATAGCAATATGTATTGCCTACATGTTGGGGGCACCTGACATCTGGGGCAAGAAAAACTGAAGAAAATGGCATCGGATGCCTCTTGTATACCCCTGACGCACTGACATCAGGGAGGAAGCGACAGCAACCGACGCCGGACCAAGACTTTGGAACGCTGGCCGACTGCACAACCGCCTGACGGCAGGATAACCCAAGTGTGATGACTGCAGCAGGGTGAACACTCGAACATCTACATTTATGGTGAGTACAAAACTGTACTTTGTGTACCTACCATAAATGTAGTTGTTCGAGTGTATTCATTGTTGCAGTCCAGGTTACCCACCCACCATCCCCCTTAACTTTGCTGGAACTTATCTTTACTTTTCTAATCTATGCAACCTAGGTGGTGCATTTGCTTATAGATGAAGGTAAAGCTTATTTTGGTGCATGTATGTTTTATTTACATAATTTTTAGCCTACCCTTTTGGGGGTACCTGACATCTGGGGCAAGAAAAACGGAAGAAAATAGCGTCGGCTGCATCTTTTATACACCTGGCACACTGACGTCAGGGAGGAGGTGACAGCAACCGACGCTGGACCTAGACTTTGGAATTCAGGCCGACTGTGGGTAGCCTGCCAGCAGGATAACCCAATTGTAATGACTGCAACAGTGAATACACTCTTACATCTACATTTATGGTAGATACACAACTGTACTGTCCTTATGCTGTATAAATCCATCCTCCCAATCATAGCTTTGGGAATCTACCCAAATGTAATGACTGCAGCAATGAAACACGAAGAACATAGTACAGTTGTGTACACTTACCATAAATGTAGATGTTCGAGTGTATTCACTGTTGCGGTCTTGGTTACCTTCCCTCCAACCCCCTGTTTTTCTCTTACTATACCTCTACTTTCCTTTACTATGCTTAAAAGCCTTTTTGGTGTATTTGCTTTTGTTTGGAGGTATATTTTTGTGTTTTTAATTACTTAAATATTTGGCTCCCCATTTGGGGGGCACCTGACATCTGAGGCAAGAAAAACTGATGTAATGGTGTCGGCTGCATGTTTTATACCCCTGACGACCTGACGTCATGAAAGAATGGACAGCAACTGACGCAGGACTCAAGACTGTTAATCAGGCCGACTGAGGGCAACCTGCTAGCAGATTACCCAAATGTAATGACTGCAACGGTGAATACACTCGAACATCTACATTTATGGTAAGTGTACAAAACTGTACTTTCAGCCCAGACTGCTGGGAAGCAGACCCCCCATACAGCAGCCACAGGGAATGCAGAGATCAAAGCAGTGGAGTCCCCCCCCACTTCAAAACCAGAGAGTTCAAAACCACTCCCTCATGCTTGGAACTTGTAATGACTCCTCCCCCACCTGCATGTGCCCCTAGGACGAAAACTCTCCTTCCACACAAGCATCTGGGCCACCATTAACAATGACCGCTGGGTCCTCAACATAGTGTACCAGGGATACAAATTTTCTTTCCACACTTTTCCAACCCCAAAAGTCTCAGATCTACCTCCAAACCAGTATGCAGAGGCGAAAAAGCAAGTCCTTTCCCTCCTCTCTGTGAGGGCAATAGAGCATGTTTCTGTAGAACAGATAGGCCAAAGTTTCTACTCCAGATTTTCTTGGTACCCAGAAAAGGGGGCAGCTGGCATTCCATCCTCAATCTATGCATTCTAAACACCTTCCTGGTGATACCAAAATTCAAAATGCCCACCCTCCAGCAACTGCTACCCATGCTGTCCAAGAATGTTTGGCTAGCCACCCTAGGACCTAAAAGAGGCCTTCCTCCACATTCCTATCAGGGAATCATGAAGGAAATATCTACGTTTCAGGGCAGGATCTCAGCACTTTTAGTTCTCTGAGCTTCCCTTTGCGTATCTACTGCTCCCAGAGTTTTCACAAAATGTTTTGCTCCCGCCTTTGCCTTTTGCAGACAAAGAAATATCCAAATTTACCCATACTTAGACGACTGCCTAATTCAGGCAGACAGTCCAGAAAAGCTGCTAAAGCACCAGGCCTTTGTAAAGTTCCTACTGACCTCCCTAGGTTGCACTATTAATAATAAATCCAAACTAGTACCCACCCAAAGGATTATATTCCTGGGGGCAAGCCTGGACACAACATCCCAGATGACCTTCTTTACACCAGAAAAGCAGACTTAACTGACAGCCTACTTCTGTCAACTAGCCACCAGATCCCAGTTATCTGCAAGGAAAATCCTGCAAGCTGTGGGGTTCATGGCATCTTGCATTCTACTCATTCCATATGGCAGACTGCATATGAGGAAACATCAGT